>NW_027110400.1:255727-261794 GCF_000696795.3 Halyomorpha halys
TTCGGAAGCCATCCGAAGTTCACCCAGCCTCATAAAGTGGGTGCTCTTAATTGCGGAAAAATCTAGCGGTAGAACGAGTTTCTGACCAAAACATCTTTAGCTTAAAGTATTGATAATCTTAGGCTTTGTACGCACTTGGTTTCATTGTTCGTTTGAAATCTTTGTTCCACAACATTATTGCTCTAACAATCGTAGCTTTATATAAATCTGAGGTTTGAAGTTCAATTCCTCAATTTATCACTATGTCCTCAAGAGAATAGGCACTCTCAGGGATATCAATTGCAATTTTTTGAGCTCTACTAGAAAACAGTACTGAGAGAGAAAAAAATATATTGGATTTTTGAAGTGAACTGAAATGGGATTTAATACGGCCATCTCCTTTTAGACACACTAAAATTTGGAAACGATAGGTTTTGACGATGCCATTGTGCTATCTATCGTTTCTAACAGAATCTTGTTGGACACAGGCGCGGGCAGACCATCTATGGACTCAGCTTACTGTTGTAGAGCATGTCTGAATTCAACAACAATGTGTTGATCACATATACATGTGTCGTTCGTTGGTATTGTGTCGCTTATCGCTTATTGAACCATTCCTTTGATTAAATTAAAATGATATAATCCAATCAAAAATTAAATGATGGAAAAATAATATAACGTTCCTAATTGATTTCCTAACCAAAATGTCAGCAATTTCAAATATTTGTCGTGTTTATCACATGATCATAACGAGTATGAAAATAATATTTAAAAAAAAAATTAAAATTGCTTGCCAATACCTTTACACTAAATTGATTTTCCGTAACAATTTGTTGTTAATTAGTTAAAATCACTATTTTTTAAAATTTAATATTCAAACCATTAATAAATCAATAATTAGGTAACTATATTTTTTTAAACATATCTGAATGCTACTTTTATCCATAAGAAGTCTTGGGATTCAAAAGTCAATGAATTTGGCTTGAGGCTGTCTTGTAAACATACAACAGTTTTTTTTTGTTGAATTTTTTTATACGATTGAAAGCTAGTTATTGAAGATGCCACTCAAGTACCATAATATACATACATATATACTACTCTTTACGTTTGTGTGAATGATAAAAATATGTTATCTCATCATGAAACATCGTGAACCTCAAAATGTTTTTGTTTTTTTAATGACAGCTTCAAAGTTTTTTTTAACATTGATATGAAGCCACCATATCATAATGTTTCAATATCGTATTCTTCATACAATCATACAGTTGAGATGCAACAATCTAGTTTCGTGGTTCCCAATAATGTATTGGTGGCTGAATATTCAGGCAAAAGTAGTACAATCGCGGAACCCCTACATCATCGTTTGATACAAACAATGTGATTTGCCTTTTCAGCAAAAGCTAAGAAAGACTTTGATGCCTACAGAAGACCCGTACAAAATTTGAAGAAAACTTGAGATTGTAAGGTTCAAAGCTGCGTTGGGTTGACTTTGAATGGCCCATTCCTAAATTATTTCCCCGATTGAGAACCACTGATGTAGATGATAGTGTGCAGTGTAGTTTGGGATTTCTTCTTCCCTCCTTCCAAGAATGGGAGGAAGAGTTATAAAAATCTTTTTTAAAACACGATATTTTAACAAATAATTATGTACTAATATTTTAAATAGTTATTTCATTCAGTTTTTACAATTTTTCAATGCAACTTTCTTTCGTTACCTTGGATTAAGAACTTCATTTTCGTAAGTAAGCCGGCTCATCTTGCGATTGGTTTCTTTCCGACTTGGGCACAGCCTTTCAGTACTTTTTCCAGGTATCTGTGACATCTTACTGTCCGTGTAATAAATATCAACTGAATACATGAATTTCATTTTATCACCTAACTGCTACTATCTTTTGTTGCATTTCTGAAGAAATTTTCCCATCAAATATTTTTGTTACTTCCACATTAAAAGTGTTCGAGCTATATTTGAAACGGAGTTCTCACGACACATGTAATCGGTGTTCTATCCACTCAGCAGCAGCCGGCTTAAAAATTCAATTAAAAAAAAATCTGAATTATCATGATTTCCTTTGTTAGAATTATTCATAATATATATTTCGTTTTTACTAAGAAGCTAGTGACTAGGTTTTAGCTTAATATAATAGTGGAATTAATTTAATTAGTTTCCAATTTAAGTATACATCTGCACTCTGTTAATTGAAGTGTCCCTAATGAGTTGTTATTTGTACGCCAACGCCGACTGCGAAGGACGTGAGAGTTTTACTGGAACCTCCTGCCACCACTCACTGGAACAGTTGTCCGGAAAACTTTCCAGCTGTCTCCTTTGATTTTTATTAGATTGCCGAGTCGGAGGATTTCCTCTTTCTCAAAGTTTTTTTTCCAACGCAAAAGGCCAATGACCGGGTCAGACCGTGTTTGTAAATATTATTTGTTATTTAAAACGTTTTCAATTTTAAGGAATTTAGAAACTCTAACAAATTTAAAGACAGATGTTGATAATGGATTTTGTTATTAGGAGAATTATGGAAATTGCAATTTTGAACTAAAAATATGATTGATTCCTAACTACCTAAGGTTAAAAAAGAAGTGTGTTTAGCATTCTAGTAGAAATTGAAAAAAAAAAAAGAAGTTTTTCATCACGTTTTAGGTATCATGGAACAAATTTGGTTCCGTTTCTAGTCAAGTCCACGTGACGGGCCCACCTACTACTGCTAATCCCATGAAATTGTGATTGTGCAGGCTGCTGCCTAATTAGTCATTTATTTCAAAACAGCTCGACCGATTTGGCCTATAGTTGGTGGATAATTTAGGATGTCTAACAATTGTCTAATATCCATTTCATAAAATTCTATGACTTTCTTATATTTCCAAGGCTCTTTCTTGTTTCAACAAAATTGTTTAGAAATGGCCGGGAAGATTAAAAGGCAGTTATCTTACCCCAAGTTTTGATTACTTTAATGAAAACTATGTATAATTACTAGAAAAAACTGATGAGTGTCAAGTGTAGGTAGGAGGAATAAAAAATGGCGGCTGTTTCAAAACCTTAAAAAAACATTAATTTTTTTATTCGAAGCTCTATATCTTAAAAACTACCAACAATACTAGAAAATCTAAAAGAACATTATTTAAAGTAGAGTAAATTTGCTGAAATATGAGCCCTAATAGAGCTATTTACGTCGTATAGTTCTCGAGATATAGCTTTCTAAAAAGCAACATTTCTTAAAAATGTACTGAAAGATTAGTAGTTAGTTCATTTATTTTAAGAAATCTATATCTCAGGAACTATGTGACGTTCAGATGTTTATTAGCAATAAAATTAAACCTAGTTTAAGGTACTATACAGTAGTTTATGACTTTTACCTTCGTAGAAATAGTAGTTTTTATGATATTTGATAAAATAAATTGATTTGTAGTTGTTCGGACAATAAGTTTGATGAAAAACTATTTCAGAAACCATTGGACGTACAGATGTCTGCCAGCACTCAAATTAAAGCTAGTTAAATTTACTAGAAAATAGTTAATAATGTTTATCCTTGTAGGAGTAGTAGTTTTGTATGATATTTGACAAAATAAACTCACAGTGTTAATTTCTAGTTAGCCCTATAAACGTTTACATGTTTACAAGAAAGTAAAATATGACCGCAGTGCCAAATTGCAAGGAAGTCATCATTTTTGAGCTTGATACACTCTGTTGTGTTTCCATTGTAACCAAATTCCTACTAACATTATATGACCTATTACATTAAAAACTCTTGACAGCTAAGACAAATTATCTGGTCGTAAATTTACTCTAGTTGTTAACGCCATAATATATCATTACCTTATAAATAATTGTAAATAGTATTTGAGTTTTATTAGTGTTTAATTTAGTTATATTTTTATTATTTTAATTAGATTTAGTTATTTTAAAAGAAAAATATAATTATATTTGTGTGTTATAATGAGTAATAAAGACAGCTGCTAAGGGCTGATAATCGTCGCTAAGAGGCGACACCTAGCAACGGACTGACCATCTTAGTTTTTAGCAGTTCCGGCTAATAAGTGGTCATGGTAGCGTCAAAGCAGCCCTGTCTGCCCTTAAAATTTAATAGTTTAGAGTGAGTTAACCGTCATTACAGTTCGAAACCAGACCTTTTCTGTGTTTCAACTTTAATATGAGTTCCGACTAATTAGTGGCTCTAGTAGCGTCTTTAGCGCCCTGTTTGCGTTTGGTTCATGTTATTTCATTAGACATTTTTTGAGTCTTTTAGTCGTCATAACAGTTCGGAACCAAACTACTTCTGTGTTTCAATTTTAATATGAGTTCCGGATAATTAGTGGCCAGGAACGTGTGTAACCAGCCCTGTCTGCGTTCATTTTGTCGGCTCACCTAATACATTAATACGACTGTTGGATATTTGGACCATCGATGAGCCACTACACCAACTTTGGACCATTGTAGCGGTTTATTTAGCTACAAAAGCTGCGACCTACACATCTCGGCAGCACTCTTCCTCTGACCTATCGGAGTGGAGCAACCCTACGTCGACTAGTATTTATTTGTTTTTTTTGTAAATTATTTCTTTTCGTTTTCATAATTTATCTAACTATTTTATTTTTATCTGAGAGGCCTTTTTATTTTTACTTGTATTCATTATTAGTCATGTTTTGTTTATTTTAGTTTTAGTTTTTAAAAGTGTTTAAATTGGCCAAATAAATGTTTAATTCGAACTAGTTTGTCGTTTATTCATTTTAAATCCTTCCAACAAAATGACATAGTCAATTTGAGGTGGCTTTAACACTAGTAAACAATCAAAGTTGACGCCTGTATTGTGATGCTACGTCATGACCTGCGTTCTTCAAGACTCGAAGTGGGTACTGTGGGCCTTTGTCCGCCCCGCTATCTCTAATTAGTGGCCACATCCAACAGACTGTAACATGAAGCTCTTTGTGCCCTGTCCTTGTTTGACTTCAACAAACTGTTGCTATAATGGCTGCAAACTCTATTGACAGCTCGGGTATAATTGTTGCAATTAATCGTCTGCTATTCAGGTTTCATGGTTTCGATTAAGCGCTGCAATCCTGAAAAAAAGCATCATGTATGTTATTATTTTAGACTTTATAACCATAAAAATACATAAATTTACGACTATAATAACGTAGTTAGCTCTCTAACATTGTTATAATTGTAAATTTAAATTTGCTATATATTTAATTGTTAAATTTAAATCAGACGTAATAAATTTCAATTCAAATCCAACCCATCACATTATCTTCGCCCCGTTCCTTTTACTTTTCAATTACTTTTACCCTGATAGCAGATGCTGACTGGAACATTCCCCTCGCTCCCCGTGAGCCGGGCAGAATATTGAGTGAGGAAGATAGATTGGGATACGATCTAACCTCTCGGGGAGTAGCGGATCAATAAGCCACGGTTTGAATAATTCCACTACTTGTGAGAGCCATTGATATCTTAATACCGAAGGCATTGTCATCCTCAATGACACAATGACCGGCTCTGCCCCTGACAGCTGCTGATATCGGTCTATTGATACCTCACAATATAGCTATCCTTTGTCTCATTTTGATTCGTTCAAATCCGTATCTTTTATTTTTCTTTCTCTGTATACTTGGCTACAGATTGTTCTTTTGTTATTAAGTTAATTGAAATCTTCAATTAAAATTTAAAAATTTCTTATTTGTTCGTAGCAAAGTATAGAACGGTAAGTTTCTGTGCTGAAAGAACTCAGCTAAAATTTTCCATTCTCTTAAAAGAAAATTTATGAGTTTTTTTGGGGGGTGAGGAGAGCAGAATATAACAACATAGAATGAACACGGAAAATTCCCGAAATATCTACGCATCAGCTCTAGCTAAATTATTAGCCAAAAGCCAGAAAAAAAAAAAAAAATCACATGAAATACTATTCAACAGATAAGGGAAGAATGAATTCAAACTACACAGATAAAGAGAAATGGAAAATAACTAAACAGTAACTAATACGAAACAAGCAAGAGGAGTACATGTGTCAGTACATATTGTAGAATACAGTGAGGGATTACCTTTACAGTGTTAAAAGGAAAATTAACTTAAAAAATAAAATAGCATATA
>NW_027110400.1:262059-262611 GCF_000696795.3 Halyomorpha halys
AAAAAAATTGAATATAAAGGAAAGGAAATTTGGCTATATTTCAACACTTTAATGTTACAAAAAACTATAACTGTTTTTAAAAATAAGCCTCTGAAGATGGATAGACCATCCAAAACGTCGGAAATTAATGCATATGCTTATTTTCACTGATGTAAAACTACTTAATAAAGAAATTGAAGTATGAAGGCTAATAATTTCCAAAAAAATAAAATAAATAAAAGCACTTAAAATGTTTGTTTGTTTATTGGCGTGGAGGTACATCGCGCGTTTCTTGACGTGGTTTTCATAGGGTGGGTCCGTCACTCCCACTCCTATTTTTGTGAGTGCCACCCACTGGCTGACGGGCCTCACACATCCCCAGGGGGTGGCTGTGAGTAAGTATTGTATAGATATAAGTTTTAAAAAATCCCGGATAAGGCCGGGGACCCCCTTACTTAAACATGAATGACTTTTTTTATTGAAAGGGTAAATGACAAAAATAATACAAGAAACCTAACAGTATGTTGTTATAGGATGTTTTATTCTAATCGTTAATAAGTTAATGACTAATAA
>NW_027110400.1:263779-268383 GCF_000696795.3 Halyomorpha halys
GATAAAGAAAGAAACCAGTTGTAGTATAATTATGAATTACTATTCTTGACAACTATCCCATATGAAATATGAAGATATAAATAAAGTGATAAACATAACTGATTTTGTATGCAGTAAAAAGTAAAATATTCTTGGAAATTTTTTATTCTAACAAATTAATTCATAAAATTTGGTATTTGAACCTTAAGATTTCCAAAAACTAACCAGAGGAAAAAATATTAATGGAAATTACAATCAATAAAGGGCCTCATCAATCAATTATTGATCTGATTACCATGGGCCTGTTCCTATTCGTGTGTGGTTTTTTCCCACTAAAACCACCGTCCTACACCTATTCAATCCTCTCCACGGGACCGCCGCAAGGCATTACTTCATGGAGGTAATACTTTCTCCGCATGGTTTTCATGTTTCCATTTCACGTCTTCTAGCCCTCTCTTCCTCTGTGTGACTGTGGTGAATCTCTTCACTGCGTTCCAGTGCTGGTCTGAGAGTAGCATATAGCTCACCACGTTTTCTGGTATGCGTTTTCCACACACTCTCTCAATTCACTTTTTTCTGCCGCAGAGCAAATGCAAGTGAGAAACACATGCTCCACCATTTCCTCGACATTCTGCGGTGTTGTCCAGTTTGAAGCGGTACTGGTAGGCTCTAAAACATCCATGTCCGGTCAACAATTAGGTTACATAAAATCCACCTCACCATGCTGGCGGCCATACCACGTGCCCACATCGGGTATTAACCTGCAAGTCCACCTTCCGGAATCTGCAGCCTCCCAGTGTTGTTGCCACTGGTCGATGGTTATTTTTCGCTCTTCATCTCTGGAAATATGTAAGCGTCGTCAATAGTGCCTGCTTCTTTCTTCAACAAGGAGTTCCACAGGCGACATTCGAGCTATCACGCACACTGCTTCGTAGTAAACAGTTCGAAAAGATTTGTTAACCATCGCTTCTTTCCAAATCGGGGCTGCATATAACATAATGGAGGGAACAACAGTAGCAAGGAGCCTTAGGCTACTTTCTCTGAGGCCTCCAACGTTTGGCATAGGGCGTGACAAAAAGGATGCTATTCTAGCAGCTTTGGCGCTGATATAATCCGTGTGAACATTAAAGGGGAGACGTGCATCGATCATGACTCCTAGGAATTTTAAGCAAGACTGGAAACGAATTTCGTGCCTACCAACCGTGACAGTGATAGACTTAGTCTGCTTCCTGCTAGTTACTAGGAGAACCTCGGTCTTGTGATCTGCAAGATGTAGCCCTACCGAAGACAGCCAACCTCTGACCGTAGCAACTGCCTGGTTTGCGGTGAGAGTAACTTCTTCCTAGTTCTTCGCCGCCACTACAACTGCAACGTTATCTGCGAATCCCACAGCTGTGGCTACCTCCGACCAAAAATGGTAATTTGAAGATTGCGTCGTAAATGACGTTCCACAGAAGAGGCTCTAATACCGAGCCCTGTGGCACACCACCAGTCACCTTTTATCTCCTTTGGCCAATGTCTGAAATATAAAACAGTAAAATAAAACTCTATCTTTGAAGTAGTCTGTGAGATACTCTCATAAGATAGGCTGGCACCGCCATAGTGTGTGTTTTGTGTAATGAACTGAGGTCTACTCCACCCTTGGTGAAATCCCATGAACGCCAATGCTGATTACATGAAAGGATTGGCTGGACATCAGAAATACTCCTTACACTATAGGCTCAGAAGCAAAATTAAAAATTACCATCACAAAATAAACGATAAAACATCAATCAAGACTGCTATATTTATTTTTTAGATTTATATTTGTGTCAGTAAACCTTTTGATTTTAAAAACTGAAACACCAATTTCACTGTTTTATCATCATCTCTGAGAGTTTTTTGAAATATCCGGGTTTAATCCTAAGCGATTGAGGTGTGATATTAAATATGGGCATTTGTTGAAAATATGGCTAATTGTCAAATTATTGTTGCAACACAATAATAGCAGTTCGGATGAGTTTCTTTTGAAATAAGATAGGAGTGGGTGAACCTCGTGTGACCTTAGCGTGGTCATTACGACCTCCTCTCTAAGGTATTTGCGGCTGGGGAACCCCAGGGCTTGACGTATTTTTTAATAATTTTTAGTTTACTGCTTGGGCTTTCATTCAGCAAACATTATTTCATTTATCTTTGATTGCATTTTCGGGGGGTTTTCTCATTTTTTATGGAGGGAAAATTGCTTTACCCTGTTATTGTTTTTGTGTTTAAAATGTTTTTTTGACTGTGTTAAATTTGACTTGGGCCTAATAGGCTGAAAAAAAATTATAAATAAGTTGTGAGGCTGTGGAAATAATTTTAAGGGATACAAATTATGATTAATAATGTTTTTGTATTGTTAGAACATTTATGCTATATTTATAATAAAAACTGATATTTTAATGCATGTTTGTTGATTGCCGGGTCGGCCGAAACGTTGGACATATAACATATGAAGAAGTGTTGAGACTGTTTGGATATATTTTGTTATAGTTAATAAAACAACGAATCTCGAATAAGATAATATAAAATAAAAATAATTTAATGGAAGATTGCTGATTGACCATGTTT
This sequence comes from Halyomorpha halys, assembly GCF_000696795.3. Taxonomy (NCBI): domain Eukaryota; kingdom Metazoa; phylum Arthropoda; class Insecta; order Hemiptera; family Pentatomidae; genus Halyomorpha; species Halyomorpha halys. The sequence continues at coordinate 266,348 of NW_027110400.1, forward strand.
AACAATAAATGGAATATGGTCCGGATTCGGTCAAATTAAACTCGAATAGTAATATTATGTACTATTTTTATTTCAGCCAACGTTTCGCCCCACGTTCCAGGGCTTCCTCAGGACTGTTTTGACGGAATTCAAAGTCCAATGTCAAAATAGCCCTAACGAAGCCCTGAAACGTGGGATAAAACATTGGCTCAAATAAAAATAGTATATAATATTACTATTTGAGTTTAATTTGACCGCACCCGGACCATATTCCATTTATTAAAAATAATTTAATTATTTGTTTTGCTTAAATCTTCATCAGTGAAATTAGAGCGCTGATGAGATGAAAGTTGACTTAACTGCCGGATACAAAATAACTTGGTTAAACCCCTTTAGATCAATCATACAGATCCTTTAATGGACGCGCCGCCCGATCTGATTAATGGCTAACTCGATTTGCCCTCCCGATAGCGGAGTGGCCGTTCATATGACCCTCATATTGTTTCAAAATAATCATATTAGAATTTCCGTTGTTTTTAGTTTGGTATGAAGGGGGTATAAAAGCCACTTTAAAACATCGTAATTAAATTATTTTACCTTTCCTGCATAGAGCTTTTAACATGTTATTGTGCTTTATTCCCTTTTAATGCAGTTTGCTCTGTTATATGCCAAACATTCCATTACTCTTTAACAGAAGTTTTGATATCATTTTGAAACTCACCAGTCTGACCCTCAAGATTTTAATCCGATTTACATAGCCTAATATACCACTTGTACAAAACAAGTTATAATTCTATTTCTATAGTCTATTTCCAGTGCTTAACAATTTTCCTAAAGTATTTTATGAGATATATATATAAGATATCCTTTTGGAGTCGTATAACATGTATTTAATGAATGACAATTCGATTGAAAGTAAAATGATTGAAGTGGAGAAACGTTTTGGATCAAAGAAGTTGTAGCTAATTCTCTGAGCAACAGCAAACATACAAATCACTTTGAAAACAATGTTCAATTTCATGAGATTTTCCTAAGGACGTGGAAAAGGAGATAAGCTAGATTGCAAGTGTAATGGATGATTGAGGGAGAGAAGTTTCAACTCACGTTAACTCGAAGCCGTGAAATTAGAGATTTTATTGTAATATTTTATGATGATTTTAGTGAATATATACCAATGTTGTGAATTTGTAATTTTATCAAGCTTCACAATTCGTAATCGAAATAAAATAATAATTTTTATTCTCTGTTTGAAAGTGGAATTTTTATTTAAGAAATTTTCGATAAAATTCTTCCGTGATTTAAAAAAACTAAAATCTTAAACATAAGAAATACTTTTAAGACCACATCATTGTTGCTAATCCTTATTCAAATGTTGCATTACTTGTTTCAATTCCTGGCTCGTTACTATAGAGATATATTGGAGGAAAATGGTTATGTCTTGGTATTACTAACTGCGCATACTCAGAATGAATCAAGCAGTTTCTTTAACACGTTGCGGTGATTAATTTCTAATCTATTCACACTAATGTCATATGTCACCTGAACCCTGTTCTAACTCTAATTTGAATAATAAGTTATTAACTATCTATCAAAATGCTTGACAAAAAGAAAATTACCACATTAAACCCAAATTATCGTACATATATGCATATAGGTTACGGTCTGAATGAGAAATCAGCTGATCAAGGCCATTGTTAAAAGTTATTGTATTGTTTAGTATACGTTTACGAGGACTGTTCGTAAACTGGTGGGGGGGAGGGGTGTGGAGTACGGCATGAGTGAGATATTAGCTGACACTATCATCTGATCGTGTACACATAGAGGTTCTGGACTTAATAAAGGCAGTCTTATTTACGCATTCAGAGAGTGTTATTCCTTTAACCTTTTCCTTTTTTTCCATCCCTTTCTTGCCGGCTTTCAGGAGAGGGAGAGAGATTTTATTGTTCTTGAATTATTTACAATTTTACAATAAACCATGATGCTCTGAGACTACAGTGTCTCATTGAGCAATTCAAATTATTCACGTTTCTGGGTACAATATAAGTTTTTTTTTTTTT
>NW_027110400.1:269153-275422 GCF_000696795.3 Halyomorpha halys
TCACATCAGCAAGATCATTGCTAAATAAGATCAGATTTTTATTTATCCATTAATAGTTTATAATACAGGAGCGATACATTCTGACGAATGATGTATCAAAAGAAAGAATATTTTATGGAGACCCAATAGCGAATCCCAATTTCCATTATTGAATTCTTGCTGAATCTTAAAAAAATAAGTCAAATAGTAAATAAATTATTTATTGTGAGCTAACGTTTCGCCCCACGTTGCAGGGCATCATTAGCACTTCCAGGGCTTCTGAAAGCCCTGCAAAGTGAGGTGAAATGTTGCCTCATAATTAATTAATTTTGACAACAGTTTGCCTTCTTTCTTTTAATTATTACAAACAGTCATTTAACGTACTTTTAATAAAAAATATCCAAAATAGTGAGAAGTTTAAAAAATCTGAGAGGTAAGTCGACGGATCGAGACGGTTCTAATTGGTTTTACAGATTTCCACGCGGACATCAATACTCAAGTAAAGTGCTTAAGACTTAACTATTCATAGGATTAATTGCTCAAATTACACAGTGATATTCCAATAATGTTCAAAACAATTTGAGATCCAATATTGAAAACAGACTGTACTAAATATGTTGTCAGTCTTTTTTGAGTAAACTGGTCAACTGATTTTTAATTTTCATATCTCAAATTATGCAGACCCGCGAGGTCCCATAAAAAATTTATAAAACATTCGTTCATGTACGGCCTAGCTCAGGTCTTAGCGGATACGTCTCATGAGTCTATCCAAATATGTTAATTGAGTCTATGAGTAGCTGAATCTTAATTTTAAAACTTTTTTTTTTATTTATTTATTTATTGATATTTACAACTTTATAAAAAAAATACAAGTAAATTTGCTCATAATGACATAATGATATGATACAGGATGTAGAGAAACTACCCAGTAGTAGAACTCTACAATATAAGGTCACGAGGCCATCTTCTTTTCAGGCGCCTCGGAGGATTGCCAGGAATGGAAGAGGAAGCAAGGTTAGAAACTAGTGGGTTTGGGTGGTTAGGGAGTTTATTATGGAAGGAATAATATCGGGTTCGGGCTAGATCGGTTACATAAGGAACATTTAGGTCTTTATGGATGGTAATTGTAAAACTAAAGTGATATTTTATAGTAAGTGGTTTAATTTTTTTTCTCAATAATTTTGATTGTTAGTTAGTTATTTAAAGGTGAATTGAACAAAAAAAATAAAGAACCAAATAAAGTTGTTCATAATTAAATAACAAATAAATTATCCTTGGACCCTAGGATGGAAGTGCGGATCTCCTCTTACCATTCTCTTCTTCTTAAGTTGTTATTTTAGTTTGATGGAGCGGATCCAAGAAGCATCTGTAACTTATAGAATAAATTAAATATGCACCAAGTCAGGATTCAGAACACTACTGGCCCCAACTTCCCTCACATATACTAATTTAACAGTACTAATTATAATAAATTTTTTTACTAAACTGGAAATATAACTGACTCATTTCGCGTAGAAGTTTTATGAATTGAAAGCAGAACTGAGGACGACAGTACCGTAGAAGCGGCTGGCCTGGCTTTGACACCTGAAAGGTCCTCGTTATGACAAAGCCAACTAGATCTCTTCCTTTCTGTCTGTCACATGTCCTTTGAATAATTACCTTGTCGGATCACAATATCATTTTTTAGAAATTTTTAAAATTCGTATTGATATTTCAGAGGTGAATTTATTTTTTATTTCATATTATAAAGATATTCTATACAATATCACAAATAAGGAAATAATCAAATCAAACTGTTATTGGCCCGACACTTGGGAAATATTGGAAGGGGTGAAAGTTAGTGTAACATTGTAACAATGTTAAATATGAGGGGACAGCAACTGTCTTACGTTTAATAAACCAGTCATCAGTTTTCAGATTACATAAGAGAGACGTGGTTTCTCTGCTAGGATGGGTTAGGTGTCAATCAATTTCTAAATTTTAGTATATAGATGTTAGGGTGTTGTTGTCTGGAGGTTATTACATGATCATAGTGTTGCTTTATCACTAATATTTAAGTTTGATTGAATTCACAGACCAATGAAGACCGGTTTTCAGTTTTAATAAGAGGTAAATGAATTTTTCTAAGAAACGTTATTTTGGTTTTATGAAGCTTAAAAACCTTCTACGATGTTTCGAATGACTATCAGTGCTTGTATGACTAATTGTGATTACATCTATTTACAGTATATGTTTTTAAGAAAGACTGTTGGGATCAGTTGGGATATTGGAGGATGGGCATACCAGCCGAAGTGTTTACTCTAAAATGCCTTTTCTTTCGGCATAAATCATCTTTTTTGAATAAGGCTTTCTGTACCAATTGATAGACGAAGAAACAATCTAACAGTTGCAAAATTCAAATTTACTACAAAGTATTTATCTTATCACAGAGTAAAATAGAAAATCTCATTTAGATGAGTGCCGTGTTTGTGTCAATCAGTAACTTGAGAATATGGGTTGATGTACGCTTAGTTTTGAGTAGGTTGATTTGATCAAGCGGTTTTACCTCGACTTTGATCAAATTTGTTTATTTTTCTAAAAATTCGAAGGATAATGCAATTTTAAGAGTATTTTTCGAGTTTTGGATTAATATCTTTTTTTATTTTTCCCATGGGTGTTGTAAAAAAAAAATCCTTAGACAGGAATCAAACAGGAATTTTTAGGTGTGGTAGTTATTTTTTTTTTCAAAATATATCTGAAATTAATAATTTTTCTTAATTTGTATACAAAAGTATTTGTTATGAAATGTTGAGAAAAAAATCTTAATCGACTGACTAAGTCCTGCTGTTTCGTGTTGGTCACTTGTGAGAAAATAAGTTCTACGTATGATTTAAAATTAAATGTTCTTTGTATTTATAAATATGAACCCTTATTATCGTTTAGTAGCAACTGTAGAAATGAAACATGTGTTTATATTTTTATTTGTTTTTTCTTCTCTGATTTTCCATCAGAGCTTTCAAATATTGGAGTAATCCTACGCAGTGTCTATCCAATTAGTGATGTTCTGACATTGATGGGTATTGATTAATCGCTCATGTCCTGTGGATTACAGCTGTTTAGGATGTGCATGCCCTCTAGAACACCTGTTTATCCTACCCTGAGATTACATGTCAACATATACATTAGAATGTTAAATTGTGACATGTGATTAAGATAAACTGTATTAGTGTACTATGGGTCAGTGGTCGGGAAAACCGTGGTTTTACTTTTTCAATGTAGAGAATTTTGGAAAGAAAATCCTTAAAACTTTATTTATATTTTATTCATGTTTTGTACCTCAGATTTATATGATATTACCTCAGATTCATACTTACAAATGTAATACCCTTTATTAGACTACTCGTATAATTGTCAATCAAATTCTAATTTATTCATTCATCTCTCCAGTATTCTATCTTTCTACTAACAGTTCCTTAACTGCCCTATCACTTGTTACAAAGCTGCTAGGGAACTGTAAACAGAAAGATTGAACACTGATGAACGAATTATGCGATAATTTGTATTGAAGAGAATTTTATTGACAATTATACGAGGTGTCTGATACGAGATATTAGGTTTGTAAATTGATAATTTAAGGTCTAAAACGTTGTCTAATTCATAAATATAATCTAGTTCAAATTCTTGCATTGTAGTTCCCTACATTATAGATTTACACAAATGTTAACGTTTGTCGACAATTGTTTTAAAAATTAATTAAAAAAATAAGTGTCTCAAAATTGTGACGTTTTACAAGTGAAAAAACTATTTCATTTATAGATCTCCTCAAAGGAAAAGTAGACGAATTAAGAAATTTAGATTCGAAATTTAAATATTAGTTTTTGAAATGCAGTTTCTTGATTTTGCTAATAAGGTTTTTTCGTTACCTTTTTTTTTCCTGGTATCTTTAATTGGTAATCTTTGGGAACAGTGGCATGCGCAAACCTCAGCGCACACCCCACTGCTCCTGCACCCTGTATGCCAGAAATGGCAAGGGAGGGGGATTAAAAAAAAAGGTTTAATGAGGAACTGCAAAAGCGTACAATTATCTTTCAAATAACATTGTATGTGGTGTTCCATATACGAGTATTTTGATTCTACATAAAAATGTGAGCGCATCTTTTTCGTTATAATTAAATTCCAGAAAACGTCTTAAAAAAAATTTAAGTACATTTTTCTCATTAATTCAAATTAACTATATATTAATATTGTTTACGTAAATATATTTGTAATTACTGTACGAACCCATTATTTAGGACACCGACACCGATACAGACACACACAGACAGACTAGACTGAGATCTACTTACTGACTGACTGCATTACGAAATTAAATGAGTCCCATAATCAGACAACAGACTCAATCTGTTTTCCAATTTCCAGGCGGATCCGTTTCCTCATTCCCCTCTTACAATGCATTTGAAATGCAGCAGAAGAGGCTCCACCCATTATAGTTACCTTACTGCCTATATATCAAACCCTATAGGACCATGGTGCTTAGCTGAAAAAAAAATCGTAATTATGTATCTGTTATTTAAAAAAAAAAAATTAAATATAGCTATGACAAACTATAGCTTTTACGCCTTTAGTGAAATTGGCTCTTTAGCTACTGAATTTTGACTTTCCTCATTCCTCACTGAAGTGAGACGTTAGCCTGAGAATCAAGCATTTCTCTATTTTAAAACTCAGCTTTTCCTGTCAATTAAAAATAAAGAAACGGATACAATTAAATACTAAATGAAATTTTTATTTTGTAATCCAATAAAATCACGAAAATTTACCAGGTAGGATGGTAGGGTACTCAGCCGAGAAGCAATGCCACGGATGATTGAAGGTGCAATTGAAACGAAGCCCACATTACAATTACCACTGGGTTCCCTGATTGCCCCTGCGATAGCCTGCGATTAAGTTAAATTACAATCAACCTGTAATCAGTAGTCCACTTGAAACCAACCCAGTTTCAGTTCTCAATGTTTATCACTTTTACATTATTTTGTTTAATTAAGTTCCTCTATTGTATTGGATTCGATTATTGGACAAAACGAAGTGAAATTGTTTTTCATGATCGATCACTTGCATGTACGACTTGTGAAATGATAAGTGATTGAATGAGAATCGGAATGACAGTAAAACGAAAGCGCTCGTCCTGCTTGATCGAGTAGCGGTACTACTGATGGATAACCGAAAAAAAATTGAAATCCAGTAATTCAGAATTTAAGGGGAAAAGATTATTTAGAAAGTGAACAAGAAGGCTGTGAGTGCTTCCTGGGCATGACAAAATAATGGCCAAACAAGCTGTATGTTAATTTTGAATTGACATTGCAAAAGATTCTTAATGTTCAATATCTAATTTACAAAAAAGCGTCAGTCGGACTTATAGTGCTGGTCTTTGTGATTGAGGTCAGTCTGGTTTTAGAAATATGACTGGCATTTCGATTGATCATGTAGGGGTCCTTTCTGGAAGATTTTAATCAATCCCTCTCCCTTTTATTCCTTTCTCTCTCTCAACATGATATTTGTTTATTTAATTTTTAAATAATGAGCCTGAGGTTAGTGCTACACATTATCCGCAATACCTGAGGCAAACAGATGAGTTTTATTCTTTTGAAATCTTTGTGGAAAGATTAATTTTATGTAATATTTGTTTTTATTGTAGATTGTTATTTTTTATTATCATCAAATAGGTTCAATTTCATATTTAGTAATCGATGATATCTGAATGTAATTCATAAAATGGCTTTTTGGGCTAAATAAAAAAAATAGTGAAAAAATGTATTATTTAAAAAAAAGAAGAAATGGGAAAAAAATTACAGAAAAATAAACCAAAAAAAATATTCTACTTTTATCCAATTAATAATAGTTTTCCAGGCTCAATTTACACTATCCTTTTTCAAGTTTTATTCGTACCGGTATATAGGTTTTTAATGATTGTGCAATCTGTCTATACTAAAGCCCATTAGTTATGAACAAGTAAACTATATGGCAGAACACCTTCCATCCTTTCCGATCGAGTCCTGTTGTGTCAACCAATGTGCCGCATATACTTGAAAGGCGCCAAATATCTCATGAAGTCGATGTCCCGATATTTTTCCCTCTATCATTACGGATAAATTCGCTCATGGAACTTTCAAAATCTCATACGCTCAAAGACATGGAGATTTTAGTCGTCTTGTGTTATAATAAGCCAACATACTGAAGGACACATAAGTACTAGAGTGCTAAAAGTTTTTTAAATGAGCTTTTATTTTCATCGAGAACTGTTTTTCATTTCAACA
>NW_027110400.1:280103-320286 GCF_000696795.3 Halyomorpha halys
AGGAACAGAGGGTCAGGAAGAGTCAGAGAAGCAGGACAAGACTAGTCAGAAACTGGCAGCCGGAAGAGTCCAGAGTCCAAGAAGATAGATAAAGACACCGACCAGCAGGGAAGCACGTTGAAGGGAGACAACGAAGATCCGCCGACAAGACCGCAGAGCGAAGCGAAGACGAAGGCTCCTACCACCAAAGCTGACAGACTTATCAAAATAAGTAAGACCTTTCAGTTGTATTTTGAATGGCAATTGTAGAATTTATAGAGTCAATATGAGTAACAAAGTAACGGTTAGCCTTAAAACAGCTTGAATAGCCTAACGCATTGCAATACACTGCTACCTGTGTAGCAGTGGTGAATTACTGGTCTCGCTGACTGCTCTGATCCTACCTGCAACAGGTTGAGCGCCTAATATCCTAAATTATACTAGCTGTATTTTACGTTACGATAATAATCTCGACCGTAGCGTTATGAAAATCGATCCGTTGCTTGATACGTTGTTGCGTACATAACATAAACTATTATATATCCTTTAATAATTTTTCCTAAGCTGACATGTCAACTTGGTTGATTCCTGTGGATCTTCTATCCAAAACGAGTCAATTGAAAGCAAACGAAAAATATTTCTACAATCCTTTCCTTTGGCATCTGCTGTTACGGGTTTGTGCATGGTTGTTTTTTGTTAATGATTTTCAAAAAAGAACCTTCGATTCTGATAACAAATGGTAGATGCACTTACATTTAAGTATGATTATTTCATAATACGGCACGAATTCCTGTTTTTTTTATATTTATGTTAGACCATAACCTTACTTAAAAAAGTCTATCCTAATCTTTTTTACTTATGCATACAACTTTCTTTCAAATTTTTTTTTTCTTATGCTGAAATATTAAGGTTCTAATAATATTTTATATAATGGTTCAAACAAGTTAAAAGTATAATGAATTAAAAAAAAAATTGTAATGCGAAAGTCAGATTTCGGATTAGCAAAGTATTTGATCACCGAACACTTCATAAGTAACAAATCAATTCATCAACAATTCAATTTCGCACTGAAGATCAATTTGATGTAAAGATTAATTGTACACGTCGATAAAGAAATTGAGAAAACAAATACACTTCCGAATTTCAATACATAGCTTCGATTTTATTATAAATGAAAAGAGCTGGTATTTTAAACTAGATTTTTTACGCTTCTTGTTATCAAGCATGGAAGGTGTTGAAAATATGATTTTATTAAAGGTATGTATCAATATACTATATAAAAATCAAACCATCAATTTTTTTCAAGGGATGGTTTGGATAAGCGAGTCCACTGTATTACACACGTTGTGTAGGCTATTTATATTACTGAAATTAATTTAAGAGATAAAGTGAAACTATAACTAATATTAAGTATTATTAATGATTTAACCAATATGTTCACAAACCTTCACTGTAATGTGTGGGAGCAAATTCCAACTATGTCGAAATGAATGGTATTTTAATTAGTTTGATTGCCTTATATTGTTTGTTTTTTTTTTTTAATTTATATTCTTTTATTTTATTTTATACATTTAATTTTTTTTGTAGCGGGACGGAGGAGGTGCGCTCTGGCAGCGGGTTCTCGAGATGTTACTCTCTCCCGGCCAAGCTGGTCCTCAGGTCGGGAGCTATGAGGCAAGCCTCCCTTTCCAGGCTGTCGGCCATCGTCAACAAGAGATCCGCAGGTATGTATATATTTTTTTCTATACATATATATACATTTATATGTATGTATGTATGTATGTATGTATTTTTTTTTGTCGTGACCGATTTTTATGATAGGTTTTTCGAAATAGAGTACATCAGTTGAAGCCTCTTTTTAAAACTATTGGTAACTGCATTTAAAGTTGAATTAAATATCGATCATGTTTAATATGTTCTTAACACGAAAAATATAATAAGAATATAATAGTAAGAACTATAAGAAGAGAACTATAAGAATAAGAAATATAAGAAGATAATAGTTTAGAACATTTATTTTTTAATATAATAATTTTTAGTAACTCAAAACTATATAATGTAAATAAATTTTAATTTTTCTAATCTCTCCTGATGTTTACATCCGCATCTATCAAATGATAATTGTGAATAATAATATTTTAAAAGACATGTGAAGTATGAAGATGGGCAGTACCCAGCAATACTTTCGAAATGGCTCGATTTTCGATTTTTCAGTTTCATGTTTTAGTAGGTCTCTCATCCATTTTCTTTTTATACTCAGGCTGAGAGTGAAGACATTCCAGATTTTATCGCATTAAAAATTAATTTTAATTTAATAATTGAGTTTAAATAATAAAATATTTTGAATGAGCCATTAATTAATAAAATGATTTTTTGAGGGTTAGTGAAAAAAACCAGAATGAAATTGCTTTAATATTTAATCTTCAAATCTATATCACAAAATTTCGGGATGCTTAGTCTGAAAAGAAAAAATAAATTGTTTCTCACTTGTATAAACTAAATGGAAGTTGTGATTTTTTGAATAGATGGAGGTTTGGTCGTTCATTTCGTGTTAAATACTAGACACTCCATCCTATTGCTAATCTCATGTTCGTTGGAACTAATTAATAAGTTTTCTTTTAAAGCTTATTTGTGTTATATTCTGACCGCCCCCCCCCCAGCCATCTTCTCCTGATATATACTATCCACGGTCAGCTATCTTCTCATAAATGAAATACATTCTTATAAATAAAAACTGATTTTTTTACCATTTTTTCTTAATAACTCTAAAAGCCAAAATGATAAGTTATAAACCTACGTAATTTCTTCTCTCCCACTCTCTACTTTTTATTAACTGACCAATAAGGACAGTATATACATAAACGGCTTTTTCCAATTTCATGCGGTTTTAAATATTGTTCAATTGAACTATCTTAAGGTCTCCTCTTGCCGTTTTAAGCAAATTTTAAGCTTTAATTGATATTGAGTCCTGCAAAACTTTTATTAGAATTGGATTCTTTTCCAAATATTTTTTGTGTGTTTACCAGTTTACCAATTAAATACCTTTGTATTTGTAAAATGTTGCTACCATTAACTATATAATATAATAAGAGGCGGTATTGTATAATAGAACAGTAAATAAACTACATAAAGGAAATAAGTATTTATTTACAATTCATTGATAAATGATGTTATTAAAATTATTGAAATGATTCAAATAAATGGTTTGCCGTAAAATATGATTTTTACATTATTACCTAATATATATGTATATATCTGAATGAGTGCTGAGTTGGTTGATTCATGCTATGGTGTGTACTAACGTGTCATTTTGTTCATAAGGGGTGGCGTCCAGGTCTCATAGCCGTTCTTAGGACTTCGTCTAGTCAAAGTGCATCTTGCCCTTTCTTCGGCCTTCTTACTTCTCTGTCTTCGTCTTCACTGCCTTTTTTTCTGGTCTAGATGCCCTGCTCCGTTTCTCCCACTTCTCCTTAGAGGCATTACCTTTTTCGAATCTTATTCCTCATTGGATTGCCTGTACTAGTCCATTATGGCCAATTATGTACTCAACCCTTTAAGAGTTTTGCCACAAAGTAAATAAAACTTTTAAAACATTTTCTTGTACTAATCCATGTTTAGTTCTATTAGCATCTTGCCACTTTAATTAAATCAAAATACAATATTGAAAACTGAATTTAACCAAATTAGTGCAACTTACTAAATTACTATGTATACACTCATCATTCATTAGGTTTTCATTACATATGGTTCATATACTAAATTGTTTCTTTGAAATTTCTCTTATATATGATAATACCTATTTGTTCATTCCTCTGCCTATAAATGTGACGGTATTGTATAAATTTACTGCACCGTTGCGTCGAACAATCTTTGAAGACATTAATGAATAATTCTCGCCAAGTTCCAATTTAATTGCAAAGGCCTGGGATTCTTCAAGTTTCTTCATACATACATTACTAGTCATTAATTCCTTCTCACTTGATTTTACATTAAATATCGTTTCCATTTGTTAACCTATTAAAATCTTTTTGTGGAAGCAATGACTATTGGAGTCATGTACGTTGAAAAAAGATATATTTTTTAAAGAAATAATCCCTATCTATACTACACAAATGTGGTTTCGTGTTCTAGTACCTAATATTATTATGAATATATTCCTGCTGGAATAGGTTTCTTCCCGCAAAACCGTTTGTCTGACATGCGCAGACATTTTAGTTTTTCCTTTACTCTTATGGAAAGGAGTGTGGTTACCAGATTAGATGAATATAATGTTAGGTTATGTAGAAATCTAAACAATAGCTTAAAGAAACAGGTAATCTCCCGTTTTCTTCAAAACAGTCTAACAATAGAATAAAAAGTCGTTGAAACGAAACTTGAAATCCTAAAATTAGCAGCGTTCAAGCATGCGCATTGCATCAATCCTACATTTCCTGCTATCTAGTTCAAGATTCGTAGTGTGAACAAAGTTAATTATGAAGTTCAATAATCGATACATGAAAAAAATCTGTAATACTTCATTTTTATTTAACCATGTGTTGTGTTTAATCTATAAAATACAATTTTAGGAATTGAGTAAAATAAAAAATATATATCTAATACATTCATCACAATTCTAGATGTAAAATTTTTATCGAACTTAATCAAAATTTTTACTTCATTCACATGTATTATTCTAAATATGAGTTCATCAAGCCCTAAAAAATTATTGAAGTTGATAAATGTTTCCGTGGTAGATGAATTCTATTAGTATGAGATCATCAGTTATAATACAATGAACATGAAGGTATAATCTGAAGAGGTGTAATACTGCAGTTGGTATCATGATGTAACTCCAAGTAATTTAATAAATGAGGAGAATACAGTAGTTTCTTAATACCCATTAATTTTGGAGGCATGTTTTGTTTTTCAGTTTTACTTTGAAAGAAATCTTTTGTTTTATGGTGTTTAATATCACCAATAATCTATACTATATCTGTAATTATCTGATTGAATATAGTGATGAATCTTTTATTTACACAAAGCTTATCGCCAGAGCCGATGGAAGAGATCCATAAACGATTCAAATATTACAAATGAAATGGCCACATCAAGACATACTCTCGTCAGACGTGGAATGGTTCCCTTGTAAAATGCTGTTATCCCTTCGTTTTTTAAGATTTGGCCAATGCAGTCAAAGGTGTTCTTGTACTTCGCTGCCTCTCGGCCTTGCATCCTCGTCTTCACCACATCCAGCGGCGTGTTCCCGAAAACCGAAGCGGCTCCTGCTATAGCCCCAAATGCACCGACCACAGGCTTAGGAACGCTCACACTATTATCCCCTCTTTTGTACCAGTCTTTCAGAGTTTCCATCACGAAGAACCTGATGGCTTGGTTCGAGCCCTGCTTCATCACAGTCGCCGTCACTCCCTGATACAAGCCCCTCAGGCCTTCTTCCCTTACTATCGTCGTTACACCATGGAACAAACCCTTGTACTTGGGGTTAGGCATTCTCTTATCGTGGATAAACTTGACTTTTATTGTTTCCATCGGTGTCACTGCTACTATAGCTTCCAACACACCCGCCCCGAGACCGCACATGGCCCTATCCCTGGGGCGGAGATTGCCCTTCTCATCGACCATGTAGGATTTGAAGATCTCGAAGCCACCGAACCTGGTTCCACTCTTGGGTATCGAACCCAAAAGCAATGGGCTCATGCCTCGGTAGAGACCGAAAATGCCATCCCGCTTGATGGTCTTCTTAACGCAATCTATGATACCGTCGTATTCCTTTTTCCCATGTTTCTCATCCAACTGTAAATGGGTCTTTACATATTCGGTGGGAAACGTGATTAAACACTCGATAGCTCCTGTTAAGCCTCCTGCTATGATTCCTTTCAAACCTTTTTTTTTATCCTCTGGAGCAGCTGGTTTTTTCTCCTCTGTTGCAGCCGCTCCACTTTCCGTCATCCATGGTCTATTGAGAAAAGGATTGTTAAAACCTGCTTGTAGCTCTTTGGAATTCATATTATATTGACGATGAATTTTTCTCCTTGGTAATAAGACCTGCTTTGATTGTTATTCCGTCAATTCTTCTTTTAAATCATGTTGAAATGAATATCATTTACATAACATTTAATCTGAAGATATACTTCAGTTGAACAAACTTATAGGTTAATAATGAATTACGTTCGTTAATTCAATCTTTCACATAAGTATATTTATAATTATTCAGTTCTAGTTGCTATAGATACATATTACTGTGACAATTGAAGTGTTGTTTGGTTCAAAGTTCTTCAACCAGTTCAGGGCAGGTTAATAGGGCCCTACCAAGTATCAAACGTCAATCCTTACTGGCCGGAATCGAATTTACATTCATCGAACATGGTAAAGTTTTTTTCTGAATCTATACATACTGGTTTTCGAGTTAGTAAAGTGATTAATTTTAGTATGAAATATGAATCCTTATTTCAAGCGAAACTGTAGGATCTAATAGTTTATAGTTAGGAAAAAACATATAATAAGGAATATACACCTTGATTGATAGAGCATATACAAAAGTAAAATATATTTATATTTGCATTAATTTGATAAGAAAACATCAAAGTTTCTGTCATTGTTACTTTATTATTAAATAAAATAACTAGCACTGGAAGAATGTAAGATGAACAGCCTAATCATAACCACTTGATCACACTATTTCTAATGTTCAATATCCAATTCCACAATTATTCCCCAAAACTATATGAAATTATAGAAAAAAAAAAAAAAAAAACTTGGTATGTACCAAAAGAATGTCTTCTGTTTTCGTTTCATCCATAACATCACTAGCCCAATCTCCAGTGTTACTTGATAAGACAGTATTGCCCTTCTTCAAATATTTTTTATTTATTCCTATTTACAACTGTATTTTTATACAAATACATGAAGTAAATTTGATGCAAGATCAAAATGGTGTGATACAGGCGTGTAGAGAAACTACCCATTGGTAACTAATGGCGTTTTACATTAGCAGGTCTCGCGGTCATCTTCTTTTCAGGCGCCTTGGAGGATTGTCAGGAATGGAAGAGGAAGCAAGGTTAGAAACTAGTGGTTTTGGGTTGTTAGGGGGTTTATAATGGAAGGAATGATACCTGGTTCAGGCCAGATAGGTTACATATGGAACATTAAGGTCTTATGTATGATTTTATTTGTGACAAAGTAAGAAGCATGATGTTTTTAGGAAAGATTTTGGATTGTAAGGATTGAATACGCAGGGAATTCGAATATTTTTTGGAGCCCCAAAGCTCTACTCCGTCATGTAAATCAGTGTTTTCTAATGAAGTGGAAGTTAAAACCGTTTGTCCAGTAAGTAAGCTGTATTAGTCGAAATCGACGTTCAGTTTTCTGTCTTTTCAGTCTTGTGTCTTCAAATGATTAAATTCTTTCTCCTCTTATTCTCCCTAAAACCAACATTATATTAATTAATATGATAATTATTTAAATTGATGTATTTTTACTTCATCATATCTGAAGATCACCTTACCTTACCTTTACCTGTATGATTGAATGAAGCAGTAGATGTAAAAAGGATGTTTGCCCAAAAACTGTCTTCTTAGAAATAGAATTTTGAGATAACCATATATATTTGCTCTAATGTATTGTGGAATTGATTGATATTCGGTATTCGTAATTGGGTAAAAATACATACACATTGTCTTTTGTTATTAATAAACCACAAATGTACAACACCTTTAAATATTGTATTAGGTACAAACACAACCACTCATATAATAATTCAATAATAGAATGCCCATGTTATAACCTTTCCCTGTGACTATTTAAATACAACATAAAATCTTTTTTATATTTAAAATATATGCTGATAATGCATGGATGGTATTGAGAGAGTCAAGTGCAAATTGATCTAGCAAATCTTCGAATGATTCCTCAAGGTATCCTAAAGGCTTTATGGCAAATACTATTAATTCTCAATAATTTGTTGTTATAAACATTTTTATTTTTAATCTTTTAGGAAGCGATAACAACTGTTCTGAGAGTGGACAGACCAGACACTCATTTTCTGTTTGTAACAATTGTGATAAATAATTAATTAAATGAAAAATCATTATGTAGCAGACTTGTTTTTTAATGAAGAATATTTTTTTTATTATTGCGGTAACGGTTGCATCGATAGATCATGTTTACAATTTTTTTTTACTTTATTTATTTTATTCACAACTGCAAATATCATTTTCACAACCGGCAAATGATATTTACGGAAAGAAAAAAAAAAAATAAAGAATAAAAAAATAATGACATGAAGGCATGAAGGTGAAGGTTAAGGTACGTCTCGTGTTGATAGTCTTTGAATTAGAGGGTTAGTGTGTATTGGAAGTGTGTCGTGAAACCGTTTATATAGCGATTTAATGGTTGTTTGTACGTAGGGAGTTCGTAAGTCTTTGTCGTAAGTCTGTCCGGGTTAAACTTCGTTCGTTTAGAAAAACAGGAGAACATAGACCACGACGAAGCGTAAAAATTATTTGCACTGATTTCTCAATGTTTATCCTTGTTTTCCATTTGATACACCATTCATGGATTTGAGCTAGGTGTATTTGTAATTGTTGTGAGGCTTCGCTAAAATGGCTGCACCGTCAGCATATATGGCGACCCATCAGAGTGTGCTCCATTGTGGGTAAACCGAAGGTATACAAAGTATATAATAAAGGCGTTAGTATAGATCCGTGCAGAACTCCAGTTTCTGCTGCGAAATGTGAGGAGAGTTATGAGCCCTGTCGAATCTGGAATTATCTCTCTTCTAAATAAGTCTGTAGGATTAGTAGTAGGTGCTAGGAAGAACTCTTTTCAGTTTATAAAGGAGTCCTCCGTGCCAAACTCTATCGAATACTTGCTTCACGTAAGGGAAGACCCCTGTTACATAAAGTTTCTTTTCAAAGGCAGAAGCTATGAAGTCTATGACTCGATGAAGTTGGTGGTTCTTATAGAATGACGAAGACAGAAGCCGAACTGACGATGAGGTAGGGTTGTCTGTATGAAAGGTTGTATATGTTTACTATTAAAGAATAAAAAGAGGGGAGAGTAGCAGTGATCCATCACTGAGATCGTAATTTTTTAAATTAGAAAACAAATATAATGTAATTTAAATGTTTTATTAATACTTTGAAAAATATTATTAACATTGAAAAAAGAAAAAGGTAGTGAGAGACTAATGTTATGATCAATGTTTCATGTATTTTTTATTAAACAACTTTCACCATTATATCAGAAACAATTGTTAACTTTATGTATCAAACTTTATATTTTAATTATAATAAATTCATTTTTTGTTAGCTGTTCTTGGAAAACATTAAGTTTATGAAAATTAATTTATTGACCTTTATATGCAGCTTCTACTTTTTATAATAGTAAATATATTTTCGAACCCTTGCTATTTACATTGAAATGTGTCAGTTTGACAACAGAATCTAAGCTCGAATTTCTCGTGAAATGCTTTTAGATGGATTTTCATTGTTGATGAATCAAATTATTGGAAAAAGGATTCATCAACAATGAAAATACAATGTCTATTTTATTCACATTAACGATTAAATAAAAAGTTGTATAGATGACTATATTAATGTGGAAAATTCTTATTTATGTAAATGTAAACAAGCGATCCGTGGTTGTGGTCAACTCCCCACTCGTTGGCTTCACTTTTGGACAGGAGATTAGGGGTATGGTACCCCTTCTCTGACTATACTTAAAGGAATAGGGTTATGGTAAACTCCCCCTCCCCCTCCGCCAATACTTACGTAGGTTTATGGTACCTTTCCCCTCCCCCTGCCAATTCTAAGAAGAGTAGGGTTATAATAACCCTCTGCCAATACTTAAAAAAGTAGAGAGGTAACCAATATTTAAACGAATAAGGTTATGGTACCCCATTACAAATACTTACATAGATGTAGAAAAGGTAGTGTCATCAACTAATCTTCTGTACGAACCTGTAAACTTTTCCGTAAGGTATTATTATTTTTATATTAACTGCTTGTGGTTCGGGAAGAGAGATTCATGAACCCGGACAAATATAAATCTTCTGCCACATAGAACAGACTTAACAATTTAAGCTGCTCTAATATCGAAAACATTGCTTACAACAATGTTCCATAATTACTTTAAAATATTTTCCACTCTTGTGTTATCACCTATACCATTTTTTCTCTCGTTTTACTTTAGACTTCCACTTATCCGGATACTGGAGCGGATACTTATTATATTATATACTTATTATACTATATTATTATAACTTATATGAAAGTTACACTTTCAAATTTAAAACTGCATTACACATTTTGTTTGTTTAGTGGTGCCAAACTTCATTGGTCATCAAAGCCATTTACATTTATGTATATTTTTTTTTTTCTTCCGTTCAATGTTATATTTTTGTCAGTAAATGTTTTGATTTTAAAAACTGAAATACTGATTATTTTGTTTTATCATCGTCTCTGAGGGGTTTTGAAGTATCTGGGTTTAGGCCTAAGCTAGTAAGGTGTGGTGTGAAATATGGGCATTGTTGGAAAATATGGCTTATTGTCAAATTTTTGTTGCAATACTGACAGTTCGGAGGCGTTTCTTTTGAAATAAGATAGGAGTGGGTGAGCCTCGTGTGACCTATTCTCAGTCTGTTCAGTACAACCTCCTCTCTAGGTATTTGCGACAGAAGGTACCTCAGGACTTGAAATCCTTTTTAATAATTTTTAGTTTACTCCTTGGGCTTTCTTTCCACAAAGATTGCCATTTATCTTTGACTTCCTTTTCAAGAGGTTTGATGATTTCTGATGGTATTATACGTTTTAAAATGTATTCTTTAAACATAGAAAATCAGTATATCAATATTTTTTCCTGAAAACTCGAAAAAAAAAAAAAAAAATCTACCTAAGAATGGAATGAAGGGCTTGTAAACTTCTCTCCTTCAAACAATTCTGCCGATTATGAAAATCATTATTCTGCTTTGGAACTTTTGTACGTTACAAAATAACGATGTTTCTAAAAATTCAATCGTCGGATTTCCTGCCAACAATTGCATTATTTACTTTCAAAATAGTAGTACAAACCACTACTAATTACCTACATTTTTCATTCGAAGACCGAGAATTCCTTGAATATTACTCAAAACTGAAACCAAGTTAATAATCCAAATTTATTAAAAACTCATATTGCAAAATCTGTCAGATCGTGAGTTTTACGACCGAGAGTTTCTCAAAACCAATAATCTATCAATAGACAACTATTGTCTTCGATCGACCCCAACTGAGAAAATTAGCTTTTTTTCCTATTTCAGTTTTTATGAGCCTTTAGACGTAGCATGAAATTGAAATCCTTCCGTATGGATTGTCTCTTTGCATTGTCTTTTAATGAGTTCTTTGCCCATAGGAGGGAATAAAAACTTGAATTGAATTTAAAAGGCCATTAAATAAAGCTTAAACTTTTTGAATTTCTTTCTTCGGAGAGAAACAAGAAGAGATACAAGAGAAATTTCATTTACCTCAACTCAGATTTACCTAGTCCCTTTTCGAAATTCACAAAATCCTCTCTAAAAAGGTATCAAAAATTTTAATGAATTTTTTTTAACTTTATTAAAGTCAAATTTTGATTCTAATTCAATGTCCACAAAAATTGTAATATTAATGTTTGAATACAAAATATAATTTATAGTTCCTCCTTATTTATTTTATTTCATTTTTTTTTTCAATAAATTTATATTTGTTATATTAGAAATAAAAAAATGTAAATTATAATAGTTTTATATTATAACTATTTGAGCTCCTTTTTTTCAATGAGTTGTCTGGGAAGTACTTAATTCTTTAATAAAATAAGTAGTATTCTATTGTCATAAAAAAAAAACTTTAGGCAGATAATTCAATATTAATAGGCTCTGTATGCCTTATAAAATAAATTTAATATTTTTAATTTTTACTATTCTTTTATAATTTCACTCAAAATAAATATTATTTTTCATAAATAACAAAATACTTATTATGCAAATACATAATGCCTGTACTGAATATCATTTTAATATTTTACCTTGATTGAATCCAATAGGACTGGTCTAGATTTAGCCGTTATATAAACTCTGTTCGATCATCCGATAAACTACAACACGAGAGGTCAAGGTAAATTAATTTGGATGACTTTTGGCAAACGAGCGCACCTTTAGCCGATTTAATTAATGTCATTGCTAGCGACTAGAATTTATTACTGCCAATATGTCAAAAATAGACTCGCATATATATTTTGGGTTGTGTATTTAAAAAAAATATATACGTATTTCATAACTGCCAAAATTTCTACGAATGTTACATATCGACACACATAAATAAAAATATCATTTAACTGATAAGGTTGAATTTATACATACAACTGCCAAATATTGATGGACAATATTGCTTTTTATTTATTTTTCAACATCGTCATGATTTGAGGCGTAAGGAATCAATCCGAATAGATGACGTTATAAAAAAAAAAAAAAAAAAAAAAAAAAAAAAAACATTCTAAAAATTCCACTCTCAATTACTGGTAGCTAAAGAAGCAGTCACTAGGAGTATTCATGATGCGTTAAATGTATAATGTTTTAGCGTATTATATGTTATAAGTATAGGATTGTGAGCAGCCATATTTAAAGTAATTTTAAATGCATAAGAGCTCCTAGGGGATTTTCTGAGCAACTTGTTTTATAACCATTCCTTCCAAAACTTCATGTTATTGTGTAATTCTAAGTTTAGATTAAAGTAATTTATTACAACATGCCTAAAGTGGTTGAAAAGTGGAATTTGTGTGAATGTTTGTCTACTGAATGCTTTGTTGATTTTCTAACTTGTTAGGAAGAGAATCAAGATGAGCAAATTGGCTACTATCATTACATTATTATTGTTGTCATTCATTGCTGTATTAGTTAAAATATCCAAAACAATACTAACATAATCAAAACACAAACTACGAGCAAGTAACCTAACCCAGGGCAAAAAGATACAAAAAAAACTTGAGAATATTAAGATACCATAACTACATAAACTTGAATAAACATTGATAAGAATAAAAAATAAGTAACAATGGCAAGAGTATTTTTTTTTTTTAAATACGTTAAATATACAGTTAAAAAATTACAGGAGACGTACATAAAACAAATACAATACGAATAAAAAAAGAAAAAAAAAGAAGAAGAAAGTAGAGATTAAATAAACGTCTTGAAAGAATAAATATAAATAAAAATAATAATAAAGGAGCAAACAACAAATCAGGACCTACCTGTTCAAAGTGAAAGGTTGAACAGAAGGCGACAATAAAGCGGAAGCGTGGAGGAGTGGGGAGGAGGTGGCCAGCCGTTTAACGGCTACATTTCTATTTCAAATACGTCGCGTACACAGGAAGTAGTCATAAAGATATGACGAAAAAAGAAAAATAATAAGAGAAAGATACAGAAATATGATAATAATAATAACTATAATAATTTTCTAATTTAGGAATAACTAAGAAAAATTAAAATGACACATATCATTACTAATAATACGAGTATATACTGAAGAAAATATAGTTAGGGTAGTTAATACAATATAGGATATAATAACAATGATTGTAAAAGAAGTAACTAATAATAGGTAAAAATAAATAAAGAGTATTTAAAAAAAAAAAATTAGATAATGATAACAACTGAACAATTTCTCCATTTAACACGTTTTAACATGTTAAACTAAAGATCATGAATACCCCTACTATGTGGGAAATCCTGTTGAAGCCAGCAGAGTGGTCCCTCCTTACTCAATAAATAAAAATAATAAATTAAAGGCACAATGTGCCATAACAATAACCTCCTACCAATCCTTACCCTATCCTAATAGTACCCACGGGTAAAAATAGGAAAATAATTTGTAAATATTGTGTATATACATCATATACATATCTGTTTTATATTGTAAGAGTATAAATAAATAAATTAGGAGGGTGGTAAAGAAAAAGAAAAAAAAAAAAGTGGGAAGTCCAACCTTATTCCGATGACTGAAGCCCAGGTTGCTGCAGGACCTCCATCTTATAAATTCTACTTTTATCTATATATTTCTATTATTGTCATTTATTTATTCATTTTCATAAGAGTCCCTTCCTGGATATGGACAATGGGGCAGTGCTTAGCCGTCTCACAGGTCTGGTTAATAGAATTTATTTTATACCTCCTTATTTATTTTTAACGTTTAATACAGTTATTAATTATTAATGACTTCAGGCTGGGGAGTCCGACTCAGACTGTTCCAGATCAAAAAGATAATAAAAAAAGAAAGAAAAGGGGTATTTGATAGAGCGAGCACACTTGATCGCTTGTTCACAACCAACGTTATTGCCAGACTACGTCCGCATTTCTGGGTGTTTCAGGGTTAAGTGGCCAAAATGAAAATTTGAAGTAAGGACGTCAAACCAAGAAAAAAAATTTTCTGAAGGTAGGTACGCTTATTTTAAAAGATATTCACACCTTAAGATTTCCATTGTTATAAATTATCTACGTTATATTAAATAAATAAAACCTATTTACTTGTTCTGACTACTTTATTAATTAAATGTAAACATTAAGATTCGCATTAAATGTTCAAAGTCTTGTCAAAGGTATGTCCGCAAACACTCTCTTTATGAGATAGATTAGATAGAATACTAACATGGCTTCCCTAGCTGTATAAAAACTTTTGGCAACATAAGTATTAATACTACTTGGAATTAGCATTGGGAACTGTCAATAACATTTATCAGTTTGTAAGAGGCTATCGCAGAGTACTCATCACTATGCCTTCAATTTATACTAATGGTGAATATGCCGATATGGTGTTTTTGTACGGTTTTTACAATGCTAGTGCTGCCCGTCGTTAATATGCTTGGCGATTTCCATATATAAGATTACCAAACAAGTCTATCTTTAGCCGTATATGATATAATGATTTCGCGCCTGCTTTAATGCTCAAGAAAATTGCTTTAAACAACATTTAAGATAAATTTAATGTCTACGTTTAATTTATAAAGTAGTTGGAACAAATAAATAAGTTTTATTTATTTCATAAAACCTAAATCTAAATTTCATATAACCATAAATACTTCATAACAATGAAAGTCTTTAGGTGTGAGTATTTCCTAAACAAAGCATTGCGAACATACCCTCAGAGGAAATTTTTTCTTTTTTTGAGGTCCTTAATTCATATTTTCAGTTTGGCCACTTAACCCTGAAACACCCCGTATAGACATCGATCAGCTGATAGGGCCTGTCAGTTGATATCACAGTAACAGCTGACTCTAACTTTTATATATATATATATTGGTATACTACTAAAATTTTAAAAAATTTAAAAAGGACTCACCAACAATGTTCCATGTGTACCTACACGTCTGACTATTATTGTGGGAGTACGAGGAAACTTAGAAATCTAAATACAACTGCGCCCTAATTATGAAAATTGTATAAGGTACAGTTTCTTAGATTTTCATAAGAATCTGTAATACATGATGTATTATCAAAACTGTTTATATCATCCTTTTTTAATCTGATAAATTGGTTTTGAAGTATCTGAATATCAATTTAATCAAACATTCATAAAAATTTCAAACATTTGTTACGTGTTTCCCATCAGCTCTTCGAGTTATCTTTGTTTACCCTCTTCAAATGTTTGAAAGAAAACAATTTTGAAAAAAAGTAGCTTTTTGAGGTAGCTCATATATCACTTATTTCTATCGTTAACTGTATAGAGATTGCTTTAGGAGGAACTGAAATAGAAATCTCTTAGTTAGAAGTGAAAAAAAATTTGAAAGAAAATGTATTTGTGATAAATTACGAGGGTGGTTTGAAAAGTTCTCGGAAGGTACGAGTACTAGAAAGAAGTGTCTTACCTGGGTGGAACTGCTTTTATTTTTCAACATAGTCTCCCTGTAGACTTATGCATTTGGTCCAGCGATGATCCAATGCCTTGATCCCATCTCGAAAATGAGATTACTCCAGGCCTGCAAAATACTTCCATATTCGGCTGTCAGTTATTCTGTTGGAGGAAATCTCTGTCCTCCTAGTTTAGTAATTTAGTATCTGTTTTACTGTACAAAAATGGATTCCAAAAATCTGAGTACCTGTGCAACCACCAATGCTAGTTCCGACAAGGAAGCAAAGAGCCCAGTAACAGAAGATAAGTTCTTTTGCTAAGATTTTCTCTCAGAACATAGAAAAATTCTAGAAATGAGAACAAGCCATCGTTTTTACTAGTGTCGAAGGATTCAAATTGATTGATTATCTTGAAAAATTATAAGAATTTACTGCTCCCAGAAACATACGATTTGCTTCAAGAATTTGAAATAACTGTATTTGTATTCACGTAAGCTTTAAAGGTGAGGTTGACAAAATCATTAATTCCAATGCTTCCCTAAAGCTCGGGCACAACATAGTACCAAACCGTAGACTGGTCAACCTCAAAAATTGTACAAAATACAGCACTCGTTTCTAATAATTTAACATCAAACGAACAGACCGACTCGGAGAAAAAAATCGTTGTTGGACATCCTACTACCACTGAAAGATCTTGTTGATTCTTCGGACAAG
Organism: Halyomorpha halys; assembly: GCF_000696795.3. Taxonomy (NCBI): domain Eukaryota; kingdom Metazoa; phylum Arthropoda; class Insecta; order Hemiptera; family Pentatomidae; genus Halyomorpha; species Halyomorpha halys. The sequence continues at coordinate 296,647 of NW_027110400.1, forward strand.
AACTACCCTCTTTCGTACGTTGAACTACATTCTTTTCCAGAAACTGTCATAATAACAAAAGACCCAGTTTTAGCTGCTCTAAAAATAACAAATTATCTTGAGTCAATGGACCTGATAATAATCAGCATGTTTTCCGATTCATACATTGCCCTTCCGACGACGAAGAGTTTAAAAAGCAAATTAACCAGAATTATAAAAGGCTTACAAAATCATATTAGAAACACTTCTGTTAAAGTTAACACCCAAAACTAACCTTCCCTAGCAACTTCGATACAACTTTACTGTTACACTTCATTACAACTAAAACATATGTTAATTTTTAATTGGAACTGTGATGGTGTGTTTCGCTATTACAATGATTTACAGCTGTTAATCTCTGATTACGATCCCTCAGTATTATCACTTCAAGAAACCCATTTAAAGAGGAATCAGACCATTCTAAAATCTTCTTATTGATACAGTTGTAATCAATAAAACTGGTTACTGTACTACTCAGGCTTGTGGAGGGGCCTCTCTTGCCTTAGAGTAAAGTATCAGTAATACATATAATAAAAAAGTATCAGTTATACTGACATTAAGTTAAATTCTCAGTTAGAGGCAGTTGCTCCTGTTCTGCATACCCCGGTTCAATTTACCATCTGCTCTATTTATCTGCACCCATTAGACAGAATTACATACAACGATATCAGACACCTACTGCTTGAACTTTCACCTCTATTTCTTTTAATCGGGGACATGAATGTCCACTGCCCAACGTGGGGTATCGACCATCGAACGGACGCAATGGGAAAAATCTTAGAGAATATTATAGATGACTTTTCTCTCATACCGTCAACTTTGAAATTTCTCCCAGTCACGTTGCAAATCTCGAAACATTTACATAGCTAATCATCCAAACCAATTCGTTTCAAAAACTTAAGGAGGGTTCCCTGGTGGTCACCTGAGTGTCGCATTGCCTTGACGTAGAGGCATAATGCTTTAAAACTTTTGAAATCGCGGTCTTCAATAAGCAATCATATTGATTATCATAATGCTAGAACAGAAGCGCGATATGTAATTAATCGAGCAAAAAGGAGATCTTGGCCCCAATTTCTTTCTTCTTTATCAGTTGCTGTTTCAACCAAAATAGTCTGGAATTAAATTGCGGCAATCTAAGGTTGGCCAATTAACAAAATTCCGCGATCAATAATTTACAATCAGAAAACAATCACTGAACCCCAGGAAATAGCGAATGCCTTTGGTACTTACCTGCCACATATTTTAAAAAATATTCGTCGAACCACCTCCGCGTCTTAACTCAAATCACGATACCGAGCCATACAATTTACCTTACATAATGGAAGAACTCCAACATAGTATAAGAAGATCCCATTCGAAATCACCAGGCCCAGATCAGATTCACTTAAAGTTGATTAAACACTTACCTGATATTGCTATTGACCTTCTATTAAAGCTTCTTAACAACATGTGAATTGCCTGAGATTTTCCAAAAAGCTGGTCCTCAGCAACTGTAATCCCTATACTTAATTCCAACAAAGATCCTAAACTAATTCAGAGTTATAGAGCCATCTCACTCACCTTGATTCTCTGTAAACTGACTTAAAAAAATATTAATCGTCGCCTCCTTTGGGAACTGTATACTCAAAATCTAGTAGATAGAGACTAATGTGGATTTCGAAAATACAAATCTACAATGCACCTCCTCTTCAAATTTAATTCCTTTTTGAAAACTTCTTTTGATAGAAACCAGCACGTTTTCGCATTTTCTTTTAGATCTAGAGAGCGCATTTTATTTAAGCTGGAGAAACAAATTCTAAAATCTTTACAACTATCGGGATTCTCTGGCAACCTTCTCTTTTTTATAAAAAATTTCCTACCAATCGTAACTTCAACGTTCGCACTGGTTCAGATTTTACGGACAAATTTGATTTGCCTAATGGTGTACCTCATGGCTCTGTTTTAAGCCCAACACTGTTCAACATTGCAATTAATGATATACGAAACTTCATAGAAATGCCGGTCAATGTTGCACTATATGCTGACGACGTTCTGCTTTATTGCGTCTTTGGCAGCTGTGTCAGCCAGTTCGTTTCCCGTTACACCTGCATGACTGTGGACTCACAGGTAATTTACTTTTTTATGTGATTTTTGATTAAAGATTGATATCACTACAGATCACAATGGAGGAGCCATTTACTTCATTTGCTAGTTAATGACAAATAGATTGCGTATAACTCGGAGGAAAACACTGAGAATGTGGGGGGGAGGGAGACTGTAGCTGATGGTCTCCGCAGGTAGAACTACTGAACAACCAACATGATTAAAGTATTTTGATCCATCAGTGTAGATACATGTACAGTCCCTGTAGCTAGAGAGAAGACTTAAAAAACATTGCTTGAGTATTTCAGGAGGTTTATATGATTTATCAATAGATTCTTAGACGAAATCGAAATTGGCTATTTTGTTTATCCACGGAGGTAATGGATTGGGGAATGATAAGTATAACTTTGTTTGGAAGCCATAGAAATCGGATAGGGGAGGAAAGCTGGGTGATCTTTGATTCTAGGTTGTCATGGAAATCAAAATAGGGTACACCTATATTTTTAAAAATGGTACCCCTAATTAGGTTGAAATTTAGAGGAAACCGAAGGGTTTGTATAAAATGGGTGTAGTATTAATTTCATCAAAATTCATCTACAACTTCCGCTTTAAAACATACGAAAAATAAAACTCTTTCTAGACACAGGTGTATTCCAACAATGGCACGTCACCTACATTATTTTCTCAATCGACTTATCTTTAACCTTGAAATATAGATAATAAATTACGCTATAGAATATGCAAAAAAAAAAACTTTCGGAAAATAAAATAAGGCGTTAAAAAATAGTGGAAAAGCTATACTGAACGATGTACTAATTAGATGTCTTAACACTCAAAATATGTGTTGTATACGTACTTTAAATACTTCTGATATCACGAAAAAATTAAATTGGTTAACATAGATATGTTTTGTAGTTTAAGCCATATACATGGGCTTTTAACTGAGATGGAAACTCTCGAAAGTCAACAGAGTTGCCAAGAAAGGCTCTGTTGAAGTAGCGAAATTTATGAAATAAAGTATATTAGATTATACTTATACTTATAATATATAAGGAATATATTATACTTAAAAATTAGAAGGAAAGAACAAATGTATTTAGAGTATTTATTTGATATGTAATTAAGTCAATTTTCTTAAAACTCTGTGACTTACTGTGTAGTTTTAACTTCTACTTTCTTTATATTATGGTTAAATATATATACTTTATATTTTTTGTTGTTGTCATTTTAATGTTAAATATATAAATGTCATAATCCGTAGTTTAAGCATATATTTTTAAATTGGCATTTTAAAACTCTTTAAGAACTTTGAAAGATGATTGTTTAAAAATATTACGAAATATAATGTTGAGAATGAAAAATCTTGTTACTTTTATCTTTTTAATACAACATATTAAGTCAGCCATTGTTATGTCTGTACTACCATTTAAAATATAACATCTTAAATTAAAGTAATTCATATTTTTTCATGATTAATTAATAAAAGTTCAAATAATAATAAAAAATTGTTATTCTTAATTGGAATTAAGAAACCGAAACGTAATAAGCATTTGAGCACATTCTAGCGGTGTGTGGGGGAACTACTAAGTGCAGCTGGTTCTCAAATCTCACAAAATATCATGGATTCATTTTTAGGAATCCATATTTTCATTTTAAAAATATTTTTTAATATCCAGATACTATTTCTTTTCACATAATTATTTACATTTTTAGAATTACTATCAAATAATTGACCTAAACATTATATTTTCTGATAACTAATGTTTATTCATACAATATTGTTTTGTTTTTTAATTTGTATGTTATGTAATGATTTTTTATAATTTTAATTTTTAGTTTCGTTCAGAATTACTTTTAAAAAAATAGGTTTTGTAAGTTTTAAACATTGGGCTTCAATATTAAGTATTTTTTGAGAAAATGTTATGATTGATTCGCATCTATTCTCATGGAGAATTTTTTGATAATTATTGACTAATTTTAAAAGTTTAGCTAGCATCAATAAATTTATAACATTTTCATTGTGAGGAAAGGCCTATTGATTCTGATGTTAGTAGTTTAGAATTAATACGATAGGTAGCGCTTGGATTTCTCCTTCAGTTCTCTTTTGAGATAACATCGCTTTCTCAAAATCAGATAGTTTTGTTGTGGAAAAGAGGTTTCTCCTCGATTTTTATCTGTATATAATGGGTAAGCTAAAAAGATTCGTGATATTGGCCAACAGCTCATTCTGTATTGTGATGTATATTTCAATACTAGAAATTAATGATGAAACCTGTTTTCTTGATAAAATGATTTCGAAAAGACGTTTATTTTTGTTATAATTCGTTTAATAATCACATTTGAATTTCAATAATCCTATATTTATTTTTCTATTTTGTATATTTACACTTTGTATCAAAAACTTGTTGCTAGGTTTTCTACCCCTCTTTCATTTTCAAGTCACTTACCATATTTCAATATCAGCATTGCTTTGTTAAGAAAAATTTCCCCAAGATTATTTCATCAATTTTTGAAATAAGCCTTAAAAAAGCTGGTGATGCCAAAAATTTCAATTCACAAAAAAAAGCAGTTACCATGTTTTACGTTCGAACGCTTCAATTAGACAAAATTCTCAAAAATTGAGGTATTAATTCAGATTAATATTTCTTAGTTAGCCCATCTATTGTCCAACAACAAGGTTGTATATCCATTAAAAATTATTTATTAAATGAGCGTATTTTAAAAACACTGATTTTATTTATCTATTCAGCAAAGTACAACAAATGTTGTCCGACAAGATGACAATATCTATCAGTCGGTGCCTAAATAATATAATAAAATAATAAATATAAAACAAAACATTTGTTTGTAATACTTTTAATTATTGGTGGGTTGTGGAGGCTCAAACGATCTACGAGCTAAAACTATACGATTTTGTAATAATTTCTAGAGATTAAACTAATGAATTAATTTATGCAATACAGCTAAAATACAAAATACTACTTTAAAAAAAACTGAAATATTGCTAATTTGTAAAAGGCCACTTTTGTAACATGTTACAAAATTTTGAGATGAAATAGAGTAAATAAATTAATAAAATGAAGTGAGTGAAATACAACCTATGAAGAGAACAATAATGATTATAATTTACAACTGATAAATTAATAATAATGGAGCTAATAGTTCCTTAAAGAGCGTGAGAAGTTCGATAATATACAGAGCCAGGTTTATTAAGAACAGGGTGGAATCGAAATCTTGAAGCGGAGAACAGAAAAATTAAAGGCCATTGTTTGGCCCATAAACACCCAGTCAAAGATTTCTTTGTTTAATTTTATTTATGGCTGGTATGTTTATTAGTTTTTCTGATATACTGACTGTAGGACGGTTGAACATAAAGGTGTTGATAGTTGAATGTCACTAATGAGTATAAACATTTTTTTTTTTTTTTAAAGTAAATATATTTTCTCTTTTACTTATTATTTTGCTTCTTTTTTTTTTTTTGTTTCAAAATACTATTAGAAATTTTATAGAATTCTGCTTGATTGGTCTTGGTAAGCAAATATGTTTTCGGGTTATTATGGCAAAACTAAACAGAAAACTTTAATTAAGTAAATTATGTTTAAGCACTGCTTTAAAACATTTATCATAAAGGTGGTAACATACATGTATGTACATATACATATCCTGTTATATATTTTCTATATATTCACACTTTTATATTAACATATGACATATTTAATTTTTTTCTTTCCTACACCAAAGGTGGCATTTCTGCTATATTGCCATTGAGCCCTCCTCAACATTTTAGTAACAATTTAATTTCATTTGTATTCTACTGATATTACAACATATTTAAAAAGCTACCAAATAATACTCTTAGTATCTATAAATATATATTGATAGATTAGCTAATCTTTTATGCTTAGTAAGATCCAGTGAGATCATTTAATCTCTGAGACCGAAACCCATCGATTGAAGAAAATTATAATAAGCCTATTCTTAGGCTGTATATAGTTATATATATAGTTAAGCATCCATATTGAACGTTTGAAGTTCAATATAAATGCTTGTGCTAATGAGTGTTCTTATTAAACTACAGATATTCAAAAAAGATAATTGTGCTCAATATATTTGATTTTTTCTCAGTCCAACTTAGCGACCATCGCTCCATGTATGTCCAGTCAGGATTGTAGTTTCCAACCTTTTTGTACTTTCCCCTCCTTTTTTTGTAAAAAAAAAATGAATTTGTTGAGTCCTCCTCAGTAACAATTTAATTTCATTTGTATTCTCCTGATATTGCAACTTATTTTAAAAGCCACCAAATAATACCCCTTAGTATCTATAAATATGCATCAAAAAATATTTTTTTTTGGGGGGGGGGTGGGTCATTGATTGATCGTATGTAATATACAAAAATTAGATAAGACGGGTGCGGTAAAAAGAATTCAAATAGCAGTTCTTTCAGATCTTTTGTCAATTCTTTCTATCCATTCTGTTTTTGGTATCCCATGTAGTCTTTTGCCAACTGGTACTCCTTTTGTAGAGCATCGAAACGTCGGACTTATAAAGGAATAAAAATGGTTTGAGACTAAAATGTTTTATTTATTTTAACAATTATCTTTTATTTAATTTCCAAATATTATCTTTTCTTTTATTTCCTAATATTATCTTTTCTTTAATTTCCTAATATTATGTTTTCTTTAATTTCCTAATATTATGTTTTCTTTAATTTCCTAATATTATGTTTTCTTTAATCTCCTAATATTATGTTTTCTATAATGTCCTAGTATTATATTTTCTTTAATTTACTAATATTATGTTTTCTTTAATCTCCTAATATTATGTTTTCTATAATGTCCTAGTATTATATTTTCTTTAATTTATAATTTTATCTTTTATTTAATTTACTAATATTATCTTTTCTTTAATTCCCTTTTTTTTCTTTTTTTTTTTTTAATTTTTCTTATTATTATCTTTTCTTTAATTTCCTAATATGGAAGTAGGGGAAGAGGAAGTAAGTTGGGAGGGAGGCATCCCCTGTCGGCCCAACGATGGACCAACCCTCATTTTACAAATTACTACGAAATTTTACTGCTAAATTTTTTGTTTCGCAAAATGCGTTCTTCATCAGTTAAACTCAATTGTTTATGATTCATTTTAATTATTCTACCTTATACGTAAAAAAAAATATATTATGTGGTGATCATATGTAAAATAAAATATTATACTGTAATCACCAAAAGCTTGTTTATTTAGTTAAGAAAATAATTTCAGTGGTATCCAACTCCATTAAAATCTTATAAAAGAGACGAATTATTATTGAAATTAAAAATTAGAAATTTTAGGAAGATATTTGTTTTTTTGCATCGTGTTCACTAGAAACATTAATTGCTTCTCACAATTTCATCTAAACCCAACGTAACTAAAACTTATCGAATACTGAATTTCTGCCTTCAGCCCACATCAATATTCACTCAATTTTATGCCTCAGTAAGGGAGAGAAAGTAGTTTCAAATAAAGAAAAACTTCTCAAACGTTTTATTTTATGTCTTCAGCTCTAATTTGTTTACGTTGGTCCTGTTTGTGTGAAGTCGTATAGTCCACGATATAACCTAGCAGATTGAGGAAATGCAGATAAACAATCAGAATTAAAGTAACCTTAAAAAATGATATTAAATACATTAAAGCAGATAATATTAGTTTAAAAAAAAAATCTATACCTATAAATAACAGATTATTGATAAACACATGCGTTTTCTAAATGCCGATAAAGCTTATGCAAACATCGATTGATCTACAAAATTCATTTATTAGACCAGAAGTAATCCAAACTTATATCTATCTGCTTTTAGACCGCTGTATAAACACTTGTGAAATGAATTTAGATCACAAATAAATAGATAGAGAACTGGTTCAAGTGTTTATTTAAAAAAAAAAAATACATCAGGTGCCATCTTTACTTGAAAATGCTAATCTTCAAGGAAAGTATTTAAAAAAATAATTATTATAGTATTAATTTAATTTAATTACAAATTTTATTATGTAAATATTTGTCCTACCAGGATGTCAAAATTAAATAGAGTGCTCTCCGGCAAGGCGAGGCGAGGAAGCACGAGAGAACCGCAAATATTTCTGACTGATGATTATAAAAATGAAGAATACTTTTATGACACAAAATTCCTTTAAAACTTGTGTTCCTAATTGCGTATCTAGTAATCGTGGATTTGGATTGTCAGACTTGCTCTCAGTTTAAAAATTATTATCAGGAAATTATATTATATAATTAATTCTAATATATTAACGTAAAAAAGTCCATATTAATTACATTATATATTGGTAGGAGTTGGTAGCTCATTGGTAAGTTACTGTGCTACAAACTTCGAATCCGGCTATTCTGTTTTACTGTAGCCGTGAATTTTAGAAACAAATTTGAACTTTAGTATTAGAATAAATATTTCAGCTGTTTATAAAACATTCTTTACCATTATTACCATCTTAAAAACTTACTTAAACATTATTACCATCGTTTTTATGGAGATTCCTGGATTTTTATTTTACTTATTATAGCATTCAAGGATCATCTTTATTAAAAATAAATGCCTCTTACCTAAAGGTATACTATCTGAATATTATAGTAAATAAATCAGAGGTATTTATTAAATTCATTTCATCGATTATATAGTGATTATAGATGTAGTATAGTATATCATGAAAGGCTACTGGATATCGGTGGGAAGGGAAACAATAAACCTTATCTCTATTGGTGTCAATTAGGGATCTCTTCGTCCGCAGCCGATAAATATAGGCTAAATGGAAAGGCCTTCCCAATGTTTTGGCACAAAGGAAAACAAAAATTATCCTTATCAAAATATTACATTTTAACACTGATCAAATGAGATGTGTGAAGTATAGAACTAATATTTTTTAAAAGATATTTTATTGTTATTTTTTTAATTGTTAAATATAAAAATGAAAAGTAGTGATAAATAATTCCATTCATTCAAAATTTACAGACAAAGTAAATAAATTAAAAAATACATTTTTTTTTTTTGTAGTTTTTATAGTAAAATTTAAATTTTATGCATAGAATAATACTTTAGTTAATCTAGAAAATATATATATATATATGCAACAATCAAATGACATAAACATCACACATCATTGTTTAATGTACATTACTCTAACAAGTTTGAGAAACCAAGCTTTTTCCTATCGAGAGTAAGACAGGATTCCAGGGAATCCCAGTGCTTCTTTCGCGACTGGTATCTCGAGCCCCTGGAGGCTGTATGAGGGCTAATATGTTATAGGATTCTAAAATTATGTTTTATGCAGTACACGAGGTAAGTACCATTTTAGCCCAATAGCCTATGGAAAAAGAAAAATGATATTTCACCTCAATATAAAGTTAATAGTGAACATCAGTCTGTCAGTCATAGTTGGGGAAATAAAATATGGCGGCTGTTTCAAAACGTTTTAGAACACTAAGTTTTCATTGGAAGCTCTATATCGTTAAAACTACCTACAACGTTAAAAAAAAAACTTAATAGGACATCATTTAAAGTAGAGTAAATTTAATAAAATATGAGCTATAATTTATTTAGTTCTTGGGGGGGGGGGGAATGTATCTTTTTTTAAACTCTATCTCGAGAACTGTTGAACGTAAAGAGCGCTATTTGAGCTCATATTTTTGAAAATCTACTCTACTTTAAATAGTATACTATTGAAGTATTTTAGTCTTGTAGGTAGTTTAAGTATAAGTAGTGTGATGTATACTGTAAAACATTATTGTGCCTTGTAGATTTCTAATTGGAGTTGTATGGTGAAGATGGAGATGAGAATTTGTCATTTGTAATACAAAAAGGAGTGTTAACGATTTTACCAAGGATTTCCTTTTTCATGTCACGGCTAAACACAACACCTTTCCTCTTAGTGACATTAAGACAATTAATTTTCTATACGTCAATGTCCAAAAAAAAAAAAAATAATATTTATGAAATAGAGCAAGAATAGTGATTAATTTTATTTTTAAACATCAGTGATCTTTGTTTTTATTGTTTCCTTTTATGAACGTTTGCGTGAATAAATCAAAAATATTTTTAATTCCACTCTTTTCTTCTTTTTTTTTCCTGATATCCAGCTGAAGTTTATTATTTTTCATATCCTCCCCCTGCTCTACTCAAATCTTCTCATATTTCTCCTCTCTTTAAGTCATTAATTATTTGATCTCTCGGCCCTTAATTAATTGAAAAATTGAAGTGAAATAATTACCATTATTAATAAATTTAAAAAACAGTTTTGAACTGAAACGTCAAAATAAGAATATGTACCATTCTGACCTTCAAATGGATCAAATCCATAAGCCATGAATATTTAATAAATTATAAGCAGACAAACGCACTGAAATTTGATCGAGTCTGTGTATGCCTACAATCCTACAGCTGCATTAGATCTGCACGAATTTTGTTAAGACTGGGGATGAGATTTATATGTGATAAAAAAAGTCAAAATATGTATTCAACTTCCAAAAGCCCGAAAATAAAAAAATAACGTATACAAATTTTTAATTTTTTAAAAGAAAGTTTAAAAAAAAAAAAATACGTTTAATTTTATTTTGCTTTTTATTTTTATTCGCTATCCTCGGTCAATGTTCATGTGGGATTCATCTTTTAAGTTTTAAAATAATTCGTCGACGATTAGGATGCAAAATCAATTTGTATTGACTGACTGATAGCTCCACCTCAACTGATGTATTAGGTGCACATAATTAAATGTAGTAGAATCTCTAGAAGGACGTGAGCTTCCTTCTTAAATTTTATTTTTGTTCTTTTTTATAATATAAAAATATTTCATTTGAATTTTTAAAAAAAATGAAAGAGAAATATTGTTTAAAATATGTTTAGTCCATCCAAGATAAGTTTGTCTGTAGGGGAAGGGAATTCGCGCACTCCCCACCCTAGCTCCTCCCCTCCACACGATAACAAAACCCTCCTACCGGGAACAAACCAAGAAGCAGTCCGGAATTTGGTAACGCCCAACCAGTTCGGGATTTTATAGGTACACAGGGTATATGGGATTATGTAGGTACTTCTACAAGAGCCGGAAAAAAAAGGCAGTTATCTCACCCCAATTTTTGATTGCTTTTGTGAAAACTATGTATAATTACTAGTCAAAATTGATGAGTCTGCCAAGATAGGTAGGGGGAATAAATAATGGCGGCTATTTCAAAACCTTAAACAAACATTAATTTTTCATTCGGAGCTCTATATCTTAAAAACTACCAACAACAATAGAAAATCTAAGAGAACATTATTTAAAGAAGAGTAAATTTGCTGAAATATTAGCCAAAAAAGAGCTATTTACGCCCAATAGTTCTCGAGATATAGCTTTTTAAAAAGCAAAATTTCTTAAAAATCTTTTGAAAGAGTAGTAGTTAGCTAATTTATTTTGAAAAATCTATATCTCAGGAACTATGAACTATGTTTTACATATGCACAGATGTCTGTTAGCTCTCAAATTAAAGCTAGTTTAATGGACTATAAATAAGGTTATGACCTTTACCTTCCTCGGAATAGTAGTGTTGATGATATTTGCTAAAATAAATTGATTTATAGTTGTTCGAACAATAAGTTTGATTTATCAAAAACTTCATTTCAGAAACCATTGGACGTACAGATGTTTGCCAGGGCTCAAATTAAAGCTAGTTAAATTTACTACAAAATAGTCGATTATGTTTATCTTTGTAGGAGTAGAAGTTTTTAGTCATTTGACAAAATAAACTCACAAAATGTTAATTTCTAGTTGTTCGTATAAAATGTTGGATTTTTGAAAAAAATATATCTCTAGATCCACATGACATACATATGTCTACCAACACTCAAAATAAAGGAAATTTAACTTACTATAAAGTAGTTTATGACAATTATCTTCGAAGGGGTTGTAGTTTTTATGATGTTCACATATGAATATAAATTTAGCAAATGAAAATTTGTCCGAACAACTATAAATCGATTTATTTTAGGAAATTTCATGTAAACTCTTACTCGTACGAAGATTAACATCATAAAATACTTTATAGCTCATTAAACTAGCTTTAATTTGAGTGCTAATAGACATCTGTACGTCAAATTCAATAACCATTTGATATAGATTTTTCAAAATAAATTCACTAATTACTGATCTTTCAGTACGTCCCACTCAACATTTTTATGAAATGTTGCTTTTTAAGAAGCTATATCTCGAAAACTATTTAACGTAAATAACTCTATTGTGCTCATATTTTAGCACATTTACTCTTCTTTAAATGACGTTCTCTTAGGTTTTCTTCTGTTGTTCCTACTTTTTGAGATATAGAGCTCCAAATGAAAAATTAATTTTTTTCATCGCTTTGAAACAGCCGCCATTTTTTATTCCTCCTACCTATACTTGGCAGACTCATGAATTTTGACTAGTAATTATACATAGTGTCATTATAGTAATCAAAAAATGGGGTGAGATAACTGCCTTTTTTGTCCTCTTGGACTCTTGTACTATTGGAACACATTTATCTCCCCTTAAGTTACTAATACGCGAGATTACGAGAACGTTTGCCTCTGCGCCCTTTCCCCTTCCATTTATTCACAGGCAAACTCATCTTTGTTGCACTATACCTATACGGAAAATATGATAAAACATGTAAAAACAGTAACATGAATAAATTAATAATAATTGAATAATAAAACAAAGTCATTTTTCTTCAATATATTATTTATTTGTCAATTAAAAAAATAGTGTTGAAAAAAAATAAGGATAAATCATTTTTTAAAAACTAACTTGTGAAACTTTCTATACTTCTCACATCTCATTAGACCAGTGTTAAACTCAAAAATTTGGCAGTGATGAAATTTTTTTTTGGCTTGGTTCCAAAACATCCTTAAGGCCTAATCCATTTAGATAGCCTATATTTATCGGCGGCGGACGAAGAGATCCCTAATTGTCACTAATAGAGATAAGGTTTATTGTTTCGCTTCTTGTCGCTTGTTTGCGTGTATCCTATCTTTATATATGGTTCATCTAAAATCATTGTAGAATCGATAAAAATAATAAATATCTCTGATTTATTTAACATAGTATTCTAATGGTGAACCTTTTAATAAGAGGTGACTTTTTAAAGTGAAACTACACTAGAAAAAAAGATACAGAAGTAAATTGATTTGTGACACTAGAAGAGTGGTCATCTGATAATTAACCAGAATTTGATCAGTTTCATAATCAACGTCTTTATAATATCATTTTATTTCATAAATATTATGATACATTTTTTTCTTAATTTATTGATTAAATCGCATATTTACTTTCTTTACCACCTTGGTAAGGATAATATTGTAATTTCAAATTAATTAAGATCAAATTTTTGTATGTGAAAAAACATTTTTGGACTTTGGTCTGTTTTTATCTGTACAACAATTATCTCTTTGATGGGTGGATTTATCTTTTTCCTTCTTTTCTTTGTTTTGTCCTATTTCAGCCATCGAATTCGTTATTTTGAATCGGAAGCCTTGTGTACAATAGCCGAATCACGAGTTTTCAATTAAACTATCGATTTTGATGAAACTTGCTTTAAGTTTTTTTTTTATATGGCATTAATCTTCCTAGAAAAAATAGGAAAAAAGTTATGAAAAAAAAGGAAATAAAAGAAAACTTCATTTGCTTGTAACTCAAAATGTATACCTTTTATGTTAAATTATTTATATGTTTATTTAAATGGTAATTAAATTCTTTGCAAAACAAAGAAAACATCGTTTATATGAGATGATTGCGTGTGTGGTCAGTGAAGAATATTGTATTATTAGTATAATAATAACTAATATTGAATATTAGTAAAAACGTATTTATTAGTCCAAACGTTTCTGCCAGAATTTCAGGCCTTCATCAGGGATAAGAAAAAAAAATAAACCTGGGAAACCCAACTTCAACCTGAAGACTGAAGCCCAGGCTGCTGCAGGACATTCTGTTACAAATTCTATATTTACTAATTCATTATTCACACTACCTCTATTTTACTTATTATTATTTATTTTATCTTCTCTCATCTTTTTTTTTTTATCAAATTAACTTGTTTCTTTTTACATTAGAGGGCCATTGTTTGTTTTGTTAAGTCTATAAATATCTTTATTTTTTGTTATTAATTTTACTTTTCTCTTTTATTAAGAAGCATTATTCTTATCTATTTATTTTAACTTTTTTTTTTCGTTTAATTATAACATTGTATATAGTTAGGGGTATCTTTAGTATGAGATTATACCCTCTCTCTTCCATAATCAACTGCTATATATAATGTAACGGTTATATTATCCATGTAAGGCCCACCTGGGCCCTGTTTCATAATAAAGTACAAACTAATACTATTAGTCTTGTCAATTTAACTTAATACAATTACACTGACTTGTACAATAGTAACTTGTACTTTAGTACTTTTTAACTCCTGTAATATCATTAATATTATGAAAAAAAAATAAGTATTAGTGTAATTAACAAATTGTTTCTATACTTGTACTATGAACCAATACCTATCACCTTTCATTATGAAACAGGGTCCAGGCCAATCTGCTATAAAATAAATAATTAAAAAAACAAAAAATCGGATTAATATTAGCCAAGAAGCGGTATATTGAAGTATTTGCTCTGTTTCTATCGAAATCCGTTTACTTTTAGTGGATTAATTTTTCGACTAATTAGAAATCTATACATCTCCCGAAAAAGTGCAGGAATTTGAAGGATAATTAAATTTTCCAAAAATGAAAAGTAATAAACTTAAATATGTTTACAAAGATATTGTAAGAAATTACTACTGTATATTGGTCTTAGCAAGCAAAGTTGTTACTTAAGTCATGTGAGTAGTCACACAAAAACTCATTAAATGTGTAATAAAAAAAAAGAATATACTAAATATTCAATACGACAAAAGTTTTTATTGTTAAAGGGATAAAATTATAAATTTAACTATACTTTAAAATAGTTTATTATTTTGTAGACAAATGTTATAAACTGATCATATATTATTGAATATTTTTAAATATCACAGAGAATTGTGACCAGATGTTGTTCGTTAGAACCCCCGAATGTTGTTTGGTTTAATTAAAACCATAATATCAATGAAATGAGATATTTCCCTGTCTCTTTTTTTATTTAGTCGAAGCTACATTCAGTTTTCTTTTAAATAAACGACTGTCCTTGTAGAGACATTTGAATTGGATGTATCAATTTTTTAGGTTGTGTTAATGTTAGTGTTTTCCCCTTATGTATCCTATTTATATTAAAGTTTAAGAAAATCTAAACAGTCCTTTTTAAATAAAAATAGATTGTCTAAACTTGTCATGCCCTTGGCTGGGTGGGTAAACTCATAGAATAATTTTTGTAAACAGATATCAGGCTGGAAGCATAATTTCGAAATTAGCCACATTTAGTTGCGTAGTTAAGCTTGAAAAGGGGGTTATAAAATAAGCCGTAAAACTACGGGCTAATAATTGAAGTGATTATATTAACCTTTTGACCTAGAAACGTATATTATAATACATATAAACCATTTTGATATCCGACACAATTATTTTGTTGCTCAGGGGCCAAAATATTATATCTAAGTTACTTTTTCCTAAAAAAAAGTTTTTTACTTTCTCCTTCGTGGATGTTAAGGTAGTCAAAATTTTTAGGTTAATTTTCTTTACGTTTATGAAAAAATAAGAGTGGCCAATTGTAGCATGTACGTCAAATCTACAGATCGCATTCTAGCAATTTTTTTATTTACAATCTTGAAGTTATGTGAATGTGACTTATGTTTTTTGTCATCAAACCATTTATTTATTTATTTATTCCTGTATAAATATCCAGCAGTATGATTGTATAATAACCGAGGCGCTACAGAATGAAATTCGTTGTGTCCATTTTCATTCAAAATTCACTTTAGTAAATTATTTTATGAAAGTAGTCGAAGTAAAATAGTTTTGATCATATTTCTTCACTGATTTACGGAGTTTTAAAGTTCTTTATTTACTGCAAATTGTTTTTCCTCTTCAAAGTTTTGTTGGCTGACAAAATGGATTTTGGTCAGGAGTTCTTCTATTGACTTACATTATAATTAGTTCGATATTTTATATGAGTTTTAAATTTATTGTAGTAAAACGAAAAATAATATGTATTATTATATATAAAATAATATATAACGAAAAATTAAAATATATATTTAAAAAGTATACCTTTTTTACTCATTTACTCAATCTTGCATATTCATTTTTCATTAGGCATTTTAAGTTACTATGTATTAAGTCTGTTTGATGTATGTATGTTATCTATTCTTTTATGTATGGGGATAACAATATGATGTCAAACATAATTTTTTGCTGACTTATTATTGACATTAAAAAAGAATCAACCTTCGTAACGTTATTTCAAAATCAGTGGTTACTGTTGCAGCTATATTTTTGAGTTATGTTTTGGAACATAGACAAGTCTCAACAGTTTCTCCATACCGATAATTACTGTCATCACATGAAGTGTTTAATAAACATCCGTGTTTTTTTATATGACGGAACTCTCTTGTCTGGAGATAAGTGGGGCCATACTTTCCTGGTAATAATCGTGTGTTCAAGTAATGTCGCATCATTACTAATTTTCCTTATTGAGTTGGGTTGTGGACATGCTTCTGTATGTGAGGACTGTTCTTAGTCGAATAAGTTAAACCGCCAATTTTGACTGGCTCGTGACTGCAGCGGTGCCGGTTTGAAACTGGCCTGGGACGACTTGTATTTCTGTGGTTGCCCCACGAAATGAAAAATTTCTCCTCACTATGGTTAGAATAAAGTGGTAACCTGTATATAATCCCCTATATGTCAGACTAACCACATAGGGTCATAGAAACAAATAAAGCTTCTGTTTGTGATATAGATTTCATTTTTATAAATTAATTACATGGAGAAGTGATCTTATGTACTCAGTTTGTGGTTCACTTACAACAAAGCAATGTATAATGATGAAAGTGTTGGATCGAGACGTAGTATACATGCGTTTGTATGTTATATAGTTAGGGAACAATATGGTATTAAATCTCCGAAATCATATCTTTGGGGAAAAAAATTAATTAAAAGAAATATATATATTTTTTTCTAGATAGATTTATTTATTGATAGATATTACAATCTGCCACACAGTTATGGGCAATAGGTAATAGTGATGAATGATCTCATACATACTAAAATAAAAAAAATAAATAAATAAATAAATAAAAAAAAAAAAAATGAAATGAGCCCACTCTATCCCCCACGTGTGAGGGGTAGAGCAGAGCTCAAGAGATCCCAGCGCATCCCTCTCGCCGCATCACTGGTAATAAAAGAAATATTAAAGGGATAATTAGACATTTTATTTAAATGCTATACATGTTTTTTTTTTGTCTACAATATATTTAAAAATTGAAATATTAGTATCGTATTCATTTGAATAAAATCAATTAAGGAGCTTCAAATCAGGAGGGAATTTTTCCTTTTGTAATTTTGTCAATCAAATAATCTTTAATAAGGAAAAAAAAATGTAAGCAATTCATATTATTGTAAATAATAAACTTTAAAGCTGTTTAGATCAGCGAAAAGAAGTGATATGAACCAAAATCTTTTGACTTTTTGTTAAAAAGTAATTTACTGTTTCTTTGCAAAATGGGCATAGTGAATTTTGATCGGGAACTCCTTAGTTATTAATGCTATGATGTTTTGATTTTTGAAGGAGTTGGTAAGGGGTGTGGGTTAAGAAGAAAAATATTTTTCAACTATTTATTTATTGCCGATTTTTCACAATATTAGTCCTCTTCGGGGTTATTATGATGGGACGAGATGAAGATAAAGATGGACTGACAACTGAGGTATATGATATGTATCATATATCTATATGTTTGCATGGGAATCTTCAGATATTTTATTTAAATGTCAGAGGACAAAATATATGTATATAAAAGCAAACTAAAAAAAATTAAGAACTTCATTTTTTAAATCTATTAAAGCGAGATCGAATCCTAATACTTTTTAAATTTTAAAAAGGAAGGTTAAAAATATTTACCTGTACTATACGAGGTCTGAACTAAGTTTAATATTAAAACTGATGGTCGATTTAGTTAATGGATTCATTTCGTTGGGCGATGACAACTCCTCCCAAGTTCCATTTTATGAACACATTTTAATTTAAATATAGCGTGTGAAATGCGTCTATTAGTCGATTTTATCGCTAATAAGATAATTATTATTATTGACAGCTAATTGGTGATTTCTATCGAGCATATCAGTGATTACTAATTATCCGCGCCCTACTTCTAATGGACGCATGACTAGCAAATATAACAAGAGAAAGCAAAGGAACGGTAGGATTCCTGCCCGGTGGGTCACCGGCTAGCATTATGCAATCCGATCCAATCACTGAAAATCAGAGCACCTGTACTGTTTCTTACACAGAGCATATGTTCTTCTTCTAAATTAAATAATTCAATATTTAATAACGATGAGTAGAGGTGAAGGAAGGTTGACTCTAGTAAATCAAGATAATTAGAAGGACAAGGATAAAGTCAAACCGAACATATGGTTAATTTTTATTAAAAGCCGACGTATAAGTCCCCCCCCCTTAAATCGATCTAAAAGATATAAAACAAAAGTTGACAGAACTTGATCTAAAAATAAGAATATGAGTCATTTTTGTAAAAACAGTTTTAATTCAAGTTTTCAAAAATGTGAAAGAACTCTAATCAAACTGAAAAAAATCGTAATACTATCTCAAAAAATTGTTATTCAAATGTCCTCCTAGACATTACATATTTTCTAATGATAACATAAATGAAAAAAAAAAAAAAATAAGGATCATGCCTTTTGTACTATATTTCTCACCTTTATTTCTAGAGGTGGCTTAAGAAAAGTAAATAGAGCAACATAATTGACCATAATTAAGATTTACATATTTCAAATTAAGATTTATAACCTTAAATTTACGGGAGAGGATCGGTCCCTGATGGTGGACAGGATCATGACGAAACACCTGGATTTATAAAATATGGTGGCTTATTACCCAAAGCTTGTTTAAGAAACAAGACACCACTCAGCGTAATGTTTGAGTATTGAACAATTAGAAAAAAATTATTTAAATATTCACTCTAACAAAAATCTTCAGGTTAACTGAATTGAGCGGATGGTGTTCGAGCAATATAATACAATTTAGACCATGAAAGTATTATCAATATTAACTCAGCCCAGTTTAGAATCTTACTGAATCTTATCTCGCATTTTCTTCACATTTTTCACTGCTGTGTCGTTATACTAGCCCTTCTTAGCTTTTACTGAAAAAAAGGATCAATTTATGAAATGATAGTTGCAAATGATAATTTATGGGTTCCGGCATTTTCCTTCTTCTGTCAAATGAGTTCCACTACTTTTACCAATTAGATCTCGCCGCCAGAAAAAGGTTGCGAACCTCTGCTATATTCACTCATGTTATCAGATACTACATGTTATGATAATAAATCCAACATGTTTGCATTTGCACAATCATTATGCTCGA
The DNA here is from genome assembly GCF_000696795.3 of Halyomorpha halys. Lineage (NCBI taxonomy): Eukaryota > Metazoa > Arthropoda > Insecta > Hemiptera > Pentatomidae > Halyomorpha > Halyomorpha halys. Next base: position 316,282 of record NW_027110400.1, read on the forward strand.
AGAACAATTTTAATAATATTTGCACAGGAAAGGTAGTCTACAAAAGCTGTTGAGGAGATCGTGCCTGTGCAAAATACGGCCATGAAATCAGGGAATTTTCATTCAAAACAAATATTTGACCGCCTGAAGAAAGACTAGATACAGTTTTTACTAAAATTTAAATATTTTCTCAGTTCGTATCGTATATGGGATGCCACAAATGGATATCACTTCTGCATCTTTCTGACTTAGTGGCCCATATATGTAAACAAAATCAAAATTTTTAAATACAGTAATAATGCTAAAATAAATTATTGCAAGAATCTTTATAGCATAGTGAGAGAAAGAAAATATACACATTATATATGAAAGAGTAGACTATAGAATTATTAAACCAAAATGAGGTTCATTGCAAAGAAAAATGATTAAATAAAAACGTATTGGACTGGAAGATTATTGATTGACCGTGTGTATAGATGAATGGAATATGGTCCGGGTGGGGCAAACAAAAACTCAAATAGTTAATGATTATAGTATTTTTATTGAGCCAACGTTTCGCCCCACGTTGCAGGGCTTCGTCAGGGCTAAAAAAGATACAAACACTTGACATAGTTACAAAAAAAAAGAAAAAAACATAAGTGGAAAATAACAGTCACTATAGAAGTAATTGTAAACTATTTTTTTTTTCAATGGATTCTAATGTAAAACTTTTGGAAAATGCAATATTAACTAGTAAATCACTCACTGAGGATGTTTAGGTCTATCTAATATACTAGATGTTTAAAAATTGTTGCCGTATACTTTTATGTTTATAGTCAATTACTCCATAGCAGCTATTTGAATATGTAACTTGGTGAAGTGTGAAGGATTAAATCGTGTAAATTTTGATTTATAACAAGTATGTGGAGGTATATGTCATCTTAAATTTTGAAAGAAACTTTATTTCCAGTGCCCATATAGTGCAGTGCTTATTTGTTAATACCAATAAATCCATTATTATTATATGGGCGACAGACCATGGAGTTCTAACTCCTCGCGTCCTATTAGGAAATACATCGCGCGTTTCTTGACGTGGTTTTTTCGTAGGGTGGGTTCGTCACTCCCAGGCCTATTTTTTGTGACTGCCACCCATTGGCTAACGGGCCTCAAAAATGCCCGGAGGAGGTGGTGAGTGAATTTTGTGTTATTATATGCTTGAAAAAAACCCGGGTGGGACCGGGGCTCGATCTGACAACCTTTGGGTTGGTAGACAGGCGTGTTGCCAAGCTGCTACCGTTGCCCCCAATAATCCATTCACAATGAATAAATTCACTTTTTTTTATTTATTTTCTTTATTCCATAATTAACAACTCTACCAATTTTTTATGTTTCCGCTACTATTATTTTGTTTTTTAAACTCCCATCAAAATTGCCTTTTTTAAGACAGTATTTTTTCAATGCTTAACCCAAAATAGAAGCTAGGCTATACAACAGGAACAGTAAATTTCATTGAATAGTAGTTATTAAATAATTCCAGTTCACAACATCGGTGGTTAATTTTATTTAAAAAAATAATTAATGCAATGCTCAATTCCTTGACGACTATCTAGCACACGATTAAAAATATGAATACATTTTTAAAGTGTAGTAAATTTTCAGCCCTAATGTAACTCTTTAGTTTAATATTTTCTGAGATTCAGGTTTCAAAAACCAATTTTTTTAAGGAATTGCATTATGTGGAAATACATATTGGCAAACGTCATGAAAACTACTATTCCTAGAAACATAAAAAAAACAACTACTTTATGGTGCAGTTAACGAGCTATAAAGTGAGTCCTAATAGCACTCTTTATGTTAATTTTTCCGAAATGTGCTTTTTTTCTTCTGTTATGTATAAAATAGCAAATATTTATCTAGTTAAATATGATTAATCTTAGATATTGTTATGCCTATGAAAGAGCTTATAATTATTTTAAACCAATTTGTTATTTTTCAATATACATTGAAATTTAGAGAAAACCATATATAGAGAAAAGTTTGATTTCTTAGGAACTATTTAGTGTATATAGATATCCATAGGCCAGAATTAGAAGCTTATTAAATGGTCCTCAAAGTAGTTTATATTGATTATTTTCATTAGAATATTAGGTTTCATGATAGTTGCCAAAATAAGTTCAAAAAATGATTTTTTCTCGGTTTAGGACGAAAAAAACTCGTTTTAGAAAAACCATCCTGGAAATTATTTAACTAAGGAACTCTTATAGGGCTGAAATTGAACCTCGTTAAATGCAGTAACAGTATATAATGATATTTCAGCTACTTCTAATACTTTAGGAGTTGTCAATTAACCTAAAAATATTCGGCGGTTAATTGAAAAAATATGCAATATTAGGTCTACGGACCCCTCAACATATGATAAACTTTTCACCATCATATTTTTTAAACATTTTTATATAAGAATCCGCTTATAAGAATTAATTTACACTACATACATACGCACAATACTAAAATGAAAATTAAATAAAATAAAAAAATGAAGGAAACGACTTGTGTTTCCTAAAATATGCTAATAAAATTGATATATTTATTATGCGAGGAGAAGATGGTTGGGGGTATGGTGAAGATATAACACAGATATGTTAAAGTAACTTATTTAATTATGCGAACGTTTCGGCCAGAATTTCTAGCCTTCATCAGGGCTAAGAACAGAACAAGATAACAACCAATAAATACGGAAAATATAAACAGAATGACATAAAGTAAATATTTGTACAGAATGGAATTAATAAAATTAAAATGATGAAAGAAGTAGAAAATAAAATGTATACATAGGCAATTGAAAAAGTAGGTAAAATAACATAATTAAGGAAATAAATTTTCAAATTTTTACTTTATTTTCTTAATTATGTTATTTTACCTACTTCTTCAATTGCCTATGTATACATTTTACTTTCCTCTTCTTTCATCACTTTAATTTTATTAATTCCATGCTGAACAATTATTTACTTATGTCATTCTGTTTATATTTTCATTTTTATTTTCTGTATTCATTTGTTGTTTTTTTGTTCTGTTCTTATAATATTTTGTAAATAACTATTTCTTTTCTGAGTAAATCATTATTTCCAAATTTGAGAATAATTTTGTTGAAGTAAAATAGTTTAGATGGTAGAGTTGCGACCGTTTTGATATTTTCTCCTTTATTACTGCTGTGCATTATAGTATTCAAAGTTCAATGCTGTACATTTTTAAGTTTTGATAAATGAGTGTCGCCACTGACACTTCGATCCCATATCTTAATATTGGTTCAAATAATGCTTTGTACTCCATTATTAAGGCTTCTATATTAATTAATAATTGAAGATCTCTTTAAAACATGGCCAAATTTTAAGTTATTTTTACTGGACTAATATGGTTATTGAAATACTTTGCTATGATTCGGTTATATGACTCCTTATAAGGTGTCTCCTTTGAAAAAACTAGGGAGTTAAGAGCATGGTAATCTGGTTGTTTGATAAATGATTTTTTATCGGTCTATCGTTACAATACAAATATAATGGATAAAGATCGAGGTAAACAAAATCACAATAAATTAAATAGATGAATGCGCAAGAAAAAGATTCTTACCAGGCAACATAGTCCAGTAACAACAGAATATGTTACAGTAAATGTGAGTACAAAACGAACAAAAGCAGCGTGAAGAGTTTTGAAGAATTTGCGTGTTGAGGAAGATAATCAAATTAAAGAAAAATAAATCAGTTATAAGACGATACACATTCATAAGACCTTGATCTTCTACTTACATTAATGCTATGTTATGTAACGATTCATTATAGGAACCGATTGTCACGTGTATAGTAGTAATAATAATTATAAGGTGTAGATACTGACTGATTATATTTCGATTCTATCGACTTTGTGCAATTCATTGATTCATGAACAATCGGACAACTTGAAGATATCAAGAAAGGCATTATTAAAACAAAAATCTTAATTGCAATCTGATTTCCTTTAAGTTAATCCGCCTTTAGGCCGGCCTAAATTAAATGG
>NW_027110400.1:320371-330124 GCF_000696795.3 Halyomorpha halys
CTGACTGTAACTTATATATATATATATATATATATGTATGTATGTATATATATACCAAACTAATATTTCTTTTATAGTTCAGGTTAGATCGTTTTTGTAGATGAATGAATTAGAAAACGATAAGTAAAATTATTTATAAATCCAAATTGAAAAAAAAAAATCAGTCTGGTGAAAAACCATTGCACCGCAATTTAAATTTAAATTGAGGCAATTAACTGCATTAGAGTATATTTACAAGAGTCGGAAAGTTCGTAAAGATCCGTATCCTCTTTTCGATCCGTCTTGGCATCTCTTTTTCGCCTTTCCTCCTCCTCCCAGCCTACAGTGCCATGAATTTACTCCTTTGTGATTTCTATATTAGGAGTATTCATGATGTTATGTTAAATTTAAAAATTTTTTTCATGTTAAATGTTATAAGTGTAGGATTGTGAGCAGCACTTTTTAAAGTCATGTTATATGCATAAGAACTCCTAGCGGATTTTCTGAGTAATTTGTTTTATAACCTTTCCTTCCAAAACTTTATGGTATTGGTTACTTGTAAGTTTTTATTACAACATGCCTAAATTGAGTGAAAAGTAGAAGTTGTGTAAAAGTTTTACTACTGAGTGTTTTGTTGATCTTCTAACTTGTGAGGGATGGAATCAAACTACATGACAACTGTCATTATACTATTATTATTGTCATTCACTTTTTAATTAGTTTTAAAAACATCCAAAACAATACTAACATAATCAATAAAAAAAAAAAAAAAACTACGAGCAAGTAGCCTAAAACAACAAACAAAACGGTGCCGAGCTCAGTTGGTCTGTTGTGTGACGTCATTCTCCATTTAAGGTCTATTACAGATTACAGATAGTAACAGATTCTCAGCCATGTTATATGTTATATCGTTTTAACGTGGTAAAAGAAGGAAATATTTTTCCATTTAAAACGCTGTACATGTTAAACTAAATATCATGAATATCCCTATTGAATTCCAAAGGGCTACAGGCAGAAAAGTAAACTTCCTTTACCGATTCACTGTTTTTGGTCAGGAACAGTTCTGCGAAATTTCCTTACCAACTCAGGAGCTGTTATCCACCTGGTTCCAGCATAATTCACCTTGTCACGTGCTCTACATGAATGTCATTTTTCCTCAAAAGATAAATAAATTGACCTTGACCGAATAGTTGTGCCCGGGTTGTATACCTGGCAAAGGAAGAGTTGGGGTAGTGAGCCTTCAATCTAGTGAATCTCCTGTCAGTTAAATATAGAACGAGGAACATCACCCACTGCTCTCAACTTAGCATCGTTATTTTTTTAAATCCGTTCCTCTTTTCTCTAATTATTCTTATTGGAATCCTCTTTAACCATATATATTGAGTATTTTTTAAAAAGTATTCCACATACCTTACAAAAAACATAGCTACTATGTATTCGTACTAGTATTATTATCTGACAAAATAAATACTACAAATTCGAATAAATGATCAAACAAAAAAAAAACGGTCATGTCAGAGGATGGTGATTGGTACCAAATCTAAAAGAAACCAAAAAAAAAAACCAAGGATCACAAGTCTCAGAAAAATCAGTGTATGAAACCTCTTACTGCCCGTCATTTTGAAATGTTAGAAGGAATGGTTATGTCGAGTACCGAGGATCGTCTTAGGGGGACTTGTGGTTTTGATATTACATATATATTTTAAAAATGGGTATATCCTTATGAGAAAAAGCTGCGGAAGGCGTATGTTTTTTATACATCGGGTTTAGTACTCTACGTATCCTGAAGCTTTTAACATCAAATTTTTAATTAAGATGGTTTAAAATTTGTTTCTCTCGGTCGATTACAAAGCTTCAATATTGAAAAAATAGACCAAAACGGAACTGTATTAATTTTGGAAATTCTCCATTCCTCCATCTTTTACTCTATTTTTCGTGATCGTATGAGCATTGAATATTCTGTATGTTGTTCATTTGAAATATCAATAGTTATTGGAGTATCAATAACTTATACTTATATTTATTAAATGTCTGTTTCGAAATTACTTTGTACATTAAAAAAAAAAATTAAAGTTAAATTATATAGAAATAATTTATTTTATTTGTTTGGACGTGTTACAAAACATAAAAATTGTATTTATTTTTGTTAATGTTTCCTACTACATTTTGAAATCACTGTTTCTCTCATGTTATTGATATAACTCGTATTACGAAACAATGTTCTTGAAAGTACCATTAGATAAAATTGCGTTGTACAATACCATTTCTGTCGAGACTCGGAGTGAACTTATATACAGATATATACTAGGTCCCGAATTCTTAATAAAGTTGGGTTGGTTCCTTTCCAAATCCGCGCTGATTGTGCCATGGCAAGCATTGAGTTCAGTTAGCTTTGAATTAATAATTTGAGATTAGGATCAAGGTCGCATTTCATTGCCTATGCAACTTAAGAGGTAGCCTTCTGGTGAAAGCTAATTCCAGGGTTCGTTTCGTATCGCAGAATAAAATCTACCTCATTCATTCTTTTTCTTAAATATTTTCATTTTCAGTGTTAATGAGTTTCCTCTTTTTTTGATTTCATATTTACCATCTATACGATTTTAACATTTTGATACAATTTATTATCATTGACTATATGTATTTTTATTTTTTCTTCTTTCTTTTTAGATTGTAGATCTTTGTATTTTTATTTTGATTAATCACAATTTGAAACTTTTATCTATTATTGGTCTAAAATGTACAGATACGACCTCTTTGAATTTGGCTCCTCATCTACTAATTTTTTTAACTTTTTTACAGTTACCCCTCTAAGAGGTCTAAAGTTCTCAATTATTTTAAGAAATATTTCTCTTGTTTAAACCATGATAAATACTATTCAAAGATACGTACGGCTAACTTCACGTTTTGTACAACTTTTTTCTATTAACTTTAGCACTTTGAAATTTGTTAGAACTCTTTTTGGGGGGGGCCTACGGAATTCTCGAAAAATCACAAAAATTTTGTAACGAATATTTCCAAAGGGGTGAAAATAAGAAATATTTCAGTTCCGATGACCCTTAAACAGTATCTAATAATTATTCCTAATAACAAAAATGCTAATGTTGACAGCAAAAATGTTATAGGGTGCCAAAGTGGCAAAAAACGTGAAGTTAGCCGTGCATACCTTTCAATATTATTTTTCACGTCTTAAACAACAGAAATATTTTTAAAAATAATTAAGATCTCTAAACAAAACAAAAAAAATAGAGGATCAGGGGCCAAATTTAGGAGGTACATTTAAGGTCATATACGTATGCTCTCTAGTGGTTTTGTTTTCTTTTAAACTAATCGAAGAATAGTTAAAAATGTATTTAATCGTTAGTATATAGTACAGTACAATTGTGTTGATGTACTCAGTATTATAACCTCATCAGTGGTATATCTAGACCATTTGAGGTCCCAAGATAATTTATATATGAAGTTTAAAAAAAAAAAGTATTAATTTTCAATTTAAAAACACTAAGGTTCCCGTCTGATTAAAAAAGAAAATTACATGGACTTTATTTTTTTGAAGAAAAGTTATTAAAATAAAAAGATAGTATTACAAAACCTATTTCGTGGGACTTGGCAATACAAATATTGTCTAAAGAAGTCGTGGAGGTCTTCTGGGACCACTATTACCACACTCGAATTAGTAACTTACAAACAAATGTCTACTAACTTTACCTTACACATAAGCTCTCTGTGAAAGAGTGTATTGCAAACTTATTATAGTTAAAAATCAATTCAAGTCTATTTTTTTGTTTAATTAATGTATGATGAGATATATTTTACATATTGGTTAAAAATGTAATTATTGAGAAGTAACCAGGACAAGTGAATATCTTTAAAAAAAAAAATAATAAAAAGCATCTATGATAAATTACATCTTTGTAGGAAGATATTCCGGGTGACAGTTAAAAAAGATACAAAATAGTAAAAAAAAATAAAAAATAAAAAAATATGATAAAACAATTAGAGTATAAATAGAGAGAGTTTTAAAAGTTATTTAATAAATACAAACGTAGAAGCTAAAAAAATTATATTAATAAATTGATAGAATGCTAATATATTGCAAAGGTGGGATGGTTTGGTCACCAATAAAGTTTTTTTTTCTGTTTTGTGTCTTTCTTGAACGCCACCCATCCTTTATATATATGTGTGTGTGTGTGTGTGTGTATATATATTAATATTAAACCATAAAAATAGTGTTAACTTTAAGACAAAACCTGGAGATTAAGTGATGCGTGTACCGCACCAGTTTTTTTAATTGTTTTTTCTCATTCGTAGTCAGATCATAAAGTATAATAAGCATGCGAGAGGAAGTTTGGATCTTTTCTGCGTTACATGGAGTAATAATTAAATAATAATATAGCAATTAACTCATATGTCGCAAATTTGATGGTTGGGTTCCTTTCACCAGATTTTGTTAAATTGTTAAATTAAAGTAAACCTTGTAAAATCGCTCTAAAAACATGGGGCATACAGAAAAAAAGGTTAAATACGCCTTCACCTCACCATTGTAGTCCCCCTTGTACCCCAACCCGTATTAACCTAGCTGTACTTACCCTCTCTAGTTTCAACTCAAGTCATTATAACCATAGAAGGAAAAAAAAAATGCTCAATCTGTTCATTTCTGAAAACGACTCACTCTAAAATAAAGTAGTACTTTAATTATTTCTCGTTTTCATTGGCTTGCTATTTTCTTTTTCTCTCATCGGTATACTGAACCACTACGGTATACTTTACATACTTAGATTAGCAACCGAACCTTTCTTGCTCAAAAAGGCGGGAGATCGGCAGCTAAGGTTGGTTCTATTTGAGGCCGGCAGGTAGGAGCACTGATACAATTTTGTCTCAGTCTGCGATGACACCTGTAGATTTTATACTCTCATAGCTCCATATTAAGTTATCTCTCAAAATTACCCTTTCTTCTTTACTTTAACCCCGGCATTGAAGTATATGTTAAATGGATTTTATAAATTCAGCTGTGTAGCGTATAGAGTTTGAATATAATTTTGACTTATTTCATGTGTGTTATCTTTTTTATTAGTTGGTGCCCTCCTCCTTCCTAATTATTTTATCTACTTTTTATTTCAATTAACTCCGGACAGTGTCAGTTTTCCCCTCCACTAAATTATTGTGATGAAGATTAATTATTAGCAGTGAATTAGAAAAATAACCAGGAAATAATGGAAGAAAATTTAAAAGGATGCGGAGAAAGAGGTGAAAGTAAGATTTTTAGCAGTTTCTTATTTTGTTGTGTAGTTATTGTAGTAATTCAGATAGCAGGGACGACGCGCATTTTCCAGTGACGTCACATTGCTGGTTTGCACTCGTGCGTGCCGCCATTGAGCGTAGGAAATTTTGGTGCGATGTAACTGAATCTCTTATTGGATCTCGTTTCTAAATTCTTCCAAAGAAAGGGGCTTTTAATGCTGTATTTAATAAATTTATTCAGTACAGATTTGACCTATTAGTGTGTATATTACGGTAGACTAATGTATGGATTATCTAAGTGACCTGTTTTGAAATCGACCTATAACTTATATTTGAAAAGTTTACCATGCAAGGTAATAAAAACTACTTTCGGCTCGTGTGGCTTCCACGAGTGCATAACTTTCTGATGTTTTTGTGACAGTGCTTGAAACGAATTAAGTTGTTTAATTTGCAGGCAATGGAGATATTCAGTGGTGTTTTTCACAAGTCAAAGGGACTTTAGACGACGATGTTACTGAAGGTATGTAATTGTTTATTGTTTAATAACATGGTTTAAGGGTTTAGAATTGGTTTGTTTATAATTTATAATCGATAATCTACATTTTATCATCCTGCCCTTTTCAGTATAGGTTAGGATGGTGGCATTTAAAGTAGGTATGAGATTAAAGTTCAATTTTAAATTTATGGAATATACTTCACAATCATTCATATAATAATTAATTTTGTTAACAATAATTTCATTCCTTCTCAGTTATTACACAACTTGTTTGGAAGTACAATTTTTTATCTTATCTGTAAGTGGATATTACTTTATGATAGAGTGTGTAAACTGATTTTAATTGTGATATATTTGTCTCCAATAATTTCTTATTATGATTTAATTTCCATAAAATTTAATTGTATAACAGTATAGAAATAGCAGTGTGTATTGAGGGAATGACTAAACTGCCCCCCTTTTTTTTTGTTTTAATATATTCAACAATACTTTTTTTGAATGTTTCCCTTGTTATCTTATACGCAAGAAATTTATGATATTCCCCTTTCAGCTGACATAATTTCATGCGTGGAATTCAACCATGATGGAGACCTTCTCGCAACGGGAGATAAAGGAGGACGAGTCGTTATTTTCCAGCGTGATCCAGTTGTAAGTTTGTCCCATACTTCACAATGTTTTATACCCAAATTTCTTGTTTGATCCTGCATGTATCCTCATTCTCCTTGCTTGTTAAAACTAACAACCATCCACCATTATTTCTTTCTAACTCACCTGAAGGTTTCAGTTTTTATTTAAAAAAGAGTTATGTCAATTTTTTTTCATTGAATTACATTTATGAAGAGATGACCTGAGGTAGTGGAGCTTCACAATGGAATCGAGGATAGATGCTGCCCATAAAAATAAAATTATTTAATTTTGGGTTTTTTTACATTTTAACAATGAGTTATTAAAGGATTCAAATGAGGAATGTGGTTGCAAGTCAGGTGACGAATACTGGGTTGAACTGACACAGAAGGATTATATGTTCAATACTGGAATAACCTATACCATTTATAAAGTAAGGTCATTAATGTTTTCTCTTCAAATTTTAATTTTTATCATTAAATTAATTGTAAGTACTTCTACGATATTTCTATCCTATTTTTGTTATGTTTTAGCCAAAAGGGCTGAAAGAATTAGTTTGTGTATGTACCATTGACCTGCTATAACCTGCAATGAATTACTTCCTCATTTTAATAAGCCTCCCGATTAAATGATTTATAGTTGTTCAATGGATTGTCTTTTATAAATCTAATTTCCTTTTCCATTCACATGCCCGACAAACATTTGAAATTGTTAAGTAATTTATTCGATATAATTTTATAATGCCTATTCATAATTCTTTATAGAGTAAAAATTGCCAACCCCGAAGAGGCGAATATAATGTTTATTCTACCTTCCAAAGCCATGAGCCGGAGTTTGATTATTTAAAAAGCCTAGAAATAGAAGAAAAAATTAATAAAATTAGATGGCTCAGGAGAAAAAATCAATCACATTTTCTTCTTTCTACTAATGGTGAGTATTATTTTATTATGAGATCTTGCTTTTGTACAATTTTGTTTATTTCTAGTGGAATGTAATAGTGGGATAGTTATCAAATAGGTATTCAGTCTTTATGCAAATACATTCATTATAATGTTAATTTAATTCTCACTTTTTTTTTTCAATACAAATTGTCTCTTGGTATTATTTCTAGAGTTGTACTTTTTTATGTAAATAAAATCAAATGGCTTTCCTATTTAATAAAAAAAAAAAAAGTTAGTATTAAATGTGATTCAGTGTAATATCTCTCTTTTAATAGTATATAATTATGAAGTATTAAGGTACAATCTTGTGCTTAATTTAATTTTAATTCATGTGATGGTTGGTAAGGGTGGTCCAAAACCAATAAGTTAAAGTACCTTCCGATTTGTGTGCCATGAGAACGTTTTATAAATAACCTATTGAATTTTCGGCCCCAGTATTCAACCTTGTTGAAGATCATAGTATTGTTGTGAAAGTGGTTTATTAAGTAGGCTGAAGTAGATTGGCCTTGGCATATTATTTATAAGATTAAACTGTTACTTCTCAAATATATATGTAGACATTTTTTATTCTTTATCACTTTTTAAGAGTGAGAATCATTTTTTAATTAGAATTCCTTTTGAAAAGTGTAAGTGTGGTTAAATTTTAAACAAAGTAAAACTTAATTACATTGTGATTCTTAAACCATTCTTGCCTGGATTATGTTTCTCCCTAATGCTGAAGAATCTTATTCAGTTTGAATAATATAGCCTTGAAAATCATGAACATATTGAATAATTCAATCATATTTTATGAACATTAGAAAAGTAGAATTTGTTGAATCCAAATCTGCTAGCATTTAAATTATGCATTAAGGTTATGAAGTATTACTTGTATCAGTTATGAAAAGTTTTACTTTAAATACACGTTTGTTGTATGTACAGTTTAATCATATAAATTGTCACTATAACGATAGTAACTAAATATAAAATTATAATAAAGAGTATTAATTTATTTAATTATACTCCATTGATATTTATACTCTTTGTCAGATGTATTTAGATTTTTTTAAACTGATGCCAAAGCCAATAGACAAAATAGCTTAGTCCCTTAAAAAAAAATAATCTTTTTCTGATTGTTTTCCTGTTCATTATTTTATCTATTATGCATATTTTGTTTGATTTGGGACTTTTAATTATGTATTTATATGTAGATCGTAGCCACGTTTTAATTTTTTTGTTGGTTCTTTATTTGACTAATTAAAGTAAAATTCAATTTTGTGTGGGTGAAATGATGGTAGTTTTTTTTTATTTATTAACAGTTCAATAATCATAGTTTACCTTTTCTCATAATAGAGTGTTGGAATAGTATTGTCATCACTTGATTATTCATAGAATTAGAAAATAAGTGAGGTTTGCTTTGTTAACAGTTGTTTCTTTAACTCGCATCTGCCCTGATCCTAGCAGAACAAAATGACAAAACAACAAAATGAAGTTCTGAAAAGTTTTAGACATTTATTTATTTCACTTTTAAAGTGTTAGTGATACTAAAATTAAAATTAACCCCAACATGGAATAAATAGGAAATTGTATAATCTTCAAAAATAACTATTGAATATACTCACAATTAAATTTTGCTTTGGATGGAGAGGTTTAATTTAATTAATGAAAATCACTTTTCTAAATCTCATAGGCATTTATATTTCCATGTTTTGATTGCATAGTGTATGAAGTGTGTAATTCTAAAGTTTTAAAAAGTTTTTATTTTCTTTATATATTAAATGTTTTAGCAAAATATAGTTCATTTATTTTGTATTAATAAAATATTACTAAACAATTAAAAACAAATTATCAAAACACAGAATAATTCTTGACCTTTTTAGCCTAGCTAGTGTCTATTTTGTTAGATAACCTTACTGTTGTAGTTGAAGTAGACATTGTACTGCGACAATATATGATTAAACTGTATGATGGAATCATATGAACTTTTTATAGAAATTTTAACTAAGTTATTTTAATAATACGTGGAAATTCTTATTTATAAAATATTTGGAATAACAGCTACAACTAGGCTTTATTTCTCCATTTTCAAAATTAATAATGAAATGTTATTACCATTGTTATATTAACATTTCAACGTAAATATTTTAATGATCAACTAGATATGTATGGCCATTTTTAAAAATTGTATAATGTTTTTCCATTATCACATTACTTTTTAAGTAAATATTTAGTATTGTTAAATTTAATATTAAATGTTTTTAAACTAATGTAACTTTTTTTTTATTAGATAAAACGATCAAATTATGGAAAGTATCAGAAAGAGACAAGAAAGTAGAAGGTTACAATACAAAAGAAGAAAATGGCCAAATGAGGGACCCTTCATGCATCACTGCATTGAGAGTAAGTTGGTCATTGTATTAATTAATTTACATTAATGTTATTAAGTGCATTAATCTTTTTTTTTTTTTAATTTAATTATAATCCTGGAGACATTAA
>NW_027110400.1:330174-348664 GCF_000696795.3 Halyomorpha halys
AACATTTAACATTTAACACAACATCATGAATACCCCTTTTGTCTCTCTTCACATTAATATTGAAACTTTTAATATTATATCAATTTAGCCTTATTTCCCTAAAATAATATACTTAAATAGGATACACACGTAAGTGTATTTCCGAATGAATAAATCTGTGTATAAGCGAATTCTGGTTAATGTATAAGTTTAAAGCCGCTTTGTTCTGCAAACCTTTCAAGTCCCTTTATCTAATTTATCTCATAACTGAGACCTATATATTATGAGGGATTGAAATCTCTTCTCTTTTCGTTTGATTCGTGTAATTAAGTATTCATTAAATAAATTAAATTGTTATTTTACGGAGTAATCACATCTATTTAAAATGCCTGTATATTAATATGAGGAGAAGATGGTCGGGGTGCGGTCAGAAAATAAACACGAATAAACAAAAATTTATTTATTTATGCCGACGTTTCGACCTGAAGTTCAGGTCTTCATCAGGAATACTCCGACAGAGTTTCATACTAGACTCAAAGTATACTTTCTGAGGTGCGCGTCAAAAAAGTATAATTTTGTTCATAATTTTTTAGGGTAAGAACCTTCCTATAACGAAACCAAACATTTAACAAAAAAAAAAACATGTAAACTCGTTAAGTACTTTCGGAGATTTTAAGTAACAAATGGACATTACATTTTTATTATATAGATTAAGATAGGAGTTTCAAAAAAAAAAAAAATTGATTATTATGAAGAGAAAAACTTTCTTGTGTGAAAAACATTTTATGTATAATATTTTTTTTTATTTTCTATCTTATCAAGATCAAACTAACTCCTTGCAAGTATCTTATTTTTTAAACATTTCTCCGGCCACTGCTGATGTACGAAAAAGAAAAAAATTGCAATATTTTCAGAATAAAGTCATAAGAATTGCAATGGATGCTCCTTGGTTGATAAGGAACAGCCAATTGCATCGGGAATTACAAATAGAGACAATAGAGGATTACATAAAAAAAAAAAACGATTCATGAGGTTCCACTCCATGTTACTGGAAAGGAACAGTGACATATAACTTGGGAAACCCAACCACAACCCGAAGATTGAATCCCAGACTGCTGCAGGACATCCTGTTATAAGTTCTATATGTATCAGTTGTGATATTGTACACTAATATGTTATTTTATCAAAATTTTTATTCCTGTTCATCTTATTCTTAAATTCACCTTTTTTTCCCATTAGAAGTCACCTATTTATTTTGTTTAATCCATAAACGTCATTGTTTTTGTTATTAACTTTACCTTTGTCTTTTATTAAGATTTATTATTTTAATCTATTAATTTTTTTATTTATAACGTTGTATATAATAATAATAATAATACTTTATTTATTCTGGGACGAGTCCGTTTAGAATAATACAGAGAAATCGATAGATAAGAGCTGAGGATCCTCAGACATACTTAAACAAAAAATACAAAGAAATAAAAATATTCATTGTAAAAATTAATTATGAGTTAATTTCTTACTTTTATCAGTTGAACAATAAAAAAAAAATGAATAAATAAAAAAGACAAAAGAAAACGATGTAAAAATGATTAACAATGATATAATAGTTTACATACATATTTACAATTATATTGATTTACAATTTTATGGGGTCTGAATGGATAAGAAATGATTGAACAGGCGGGATTTAAATTAAAGGGTATTGGAGCGACGGATGTTGAAAGGGATATATAGTTATAGTTTTATTTATTTATTTTAATTTGTGGACCTGTCGATTTGTATGTTCTGACTTATTTATTCATTAAATTACT
Organism: Halyomorpha halys; assembly: GCF_000696795.3. Taxonomy (NCBI): domain Eukaryota; kingdom Metazoa; phylum Arthropoda; class Insecta; order Hemiptera; family Pentatomidae; genus Halyomorpha; species Halyomorpha halys. Next base: position 331,968 of record NW_027110400.1, read on the forward strand.
TTATTTTATTAGTACTATAATTTTTTTTTAATTTATCCATTCAAGTGTTTCCTGTAACCGGCTTTTTATTATATTTTCCATTGAATCTATAGTGTAGTCTCGTTCTCGTAGAATGTATTTATTTGTTTGTTTTTTGGTAAACTGATCTACTGCTGTGACTATTATTGATGGTCTGATCTCACATTGCCGTCTAATAGTGAATTTGTTTTGCGGGTCACTGGAAAGGATCTGAGAGGGGGAATTCGGGAGAGCGATTTGTCGATTCAATGAAATAAAAATTGTGAAATGGAAATGATAAGAAAGGGAAAGAAAAAAGGAATGAATTGAAATATTTGTATTTAGTGTGTAGATTGGAATTGATTGTAAAAGGAAACTGTAGGAGAAAAAAAAACTGTTTTCTTTCTATTTTATTATACCATGTAATTATATGTTATTTATATAAGTCCGATTACGGATTGATTAGTATGCTGTGTATGTAGGAACCTGATGTATTTGGGCAGCATAGATAAATAAAGTATTTCTCTCTCTAACTAATAATCAATTGTAAAAAAAAAAAAATATCTGTTACATTTACCATATAAGCCCTACCAGGTCGATCTTGTATTAAATAAATAAAATATCTTCTCAATATAAATGGTAAATAACTAGTACACTTAGAGTTTGTTGTTTATGTTGTCGAGACTATCTCTTGTTGTTGTGGGGTTCTCCTTATGAAAAATATAACTCGAGGGGTTTTTGTATAAAGCTCGCCGAATTCGGTCACTGACTCACGTTTCGGCTCACGTACTCGGCGAGAGGACAGTCAACATCGGCTCGAGGGGGTGGGAGTCGAAAATCAATCGGACGGGTTTCATAAACGGCGTAATGAACTGTAGGGGTTGTCGAGGCGGAGATGGACGAACATTGCCGAAGAAGGACGAGGAGGGGTTGCTCCGATTCCGAAGAGCGCCAGTCGGGTCCTTGCCGTGCTCGCGTGTGTTGCGTCTGTTCACGTCCGTGTTGTTCTGTTGTCGTCTTTGTCGCGTTGTATCTGTGTACGTCCGTCTGTGCCCATTGAATCAGTCTTCGACCACCCTGAGGGCCTTTAAGGGATATATCGTACTAGCGCACCGTTGAAAGTGAAAATTTTTATTTATTTTTTTAATCATTTTTTTTTATTTTTAATAAAAAAGAAAGTATATTTGAAGAAAAAATTATAAAGTTTCTTGTCATTCATGGTAAGTATTAAAATAATTTTCACCCAATAGTCCAAAACATTTACTAATAACAATAATAATGTCATACATAATATACTTCAATTATTAAATTTTGAAGTAAGCAAATTAATTTTAATCCTGAAAATTAAGTTAATTTTAAGGAAAAATTAATTTTCCCTTAATTTATATTTCATATATAGCTAAATATAAGTAAATGAATATGCCAAAAAATTTACATAAATATTAAAATAATTTTATTATTTTTATGGTGATTTTAGGTACCTGTTATCAAACCTATGGAACTAATGGTAGAAGCATCACCACGAAGGATATTTGCCAATGCTCATACATACCATATAAATTCAATTTCGGTTAATTCTGATCAAGAAACCTACTTATCTGCTGACGACCTCCGTATCAACCTGTGGCACCTCGAGATCACTGACCAGAGCTTCAGTATCCTTTCCCATTATTATTTGGCTATTGGCTTGTGGTTTTCTATTATATATTATATTCTATTATGAAAAACAATAAAGTATGTATAGTATTCTTTTGAACCAGATATTATTCTTTAAAATAGGTAAAACATAAAATATTATCACGAAAAACGCTAAATACTTGTGAAGGTCAAGGATGTCTTTTTAGGTTTACCTTAACCTTGCGACAGACCTTTGCGCTTCCAAAAGTCACACTTCAGTGCGCAAGTTTCAAAATGATACAGCTGTTAAAAACACACAATTTTTTTGTACTAATATTAATTATTAGTACTAAGATTAATATCAGTTATTTGCATAATGAGTATTAAAGATAAACTTTCATTTCAACAAAATAGAGGTTTCTGTATTTAACTTAAATAAGATAAAAATGTACAAACTCATCTTCTGAGAAACTCTTTAAAAAAAATTTATCAATGAAAATGTCTTTGTAAATAATTAGATTAATTTAGCCCAAAGAAATAATAAATTATTTAAATAAAAAATAACAATTGTAAAAGTTCACTATGAACTTCTTAAAAATTTCTGTAATGGGGGGATAACGATCATAATGCACCCGATCTGGGTGTATACTGATTTCATCAAATCTTAGGGTTTTACAGAGAAATGAAAACCTTTCATAAGCATTCTAAATCGGTCAGCTAACTGCTGCAACTCATCGCGGTTCATGTGATTTGCTTTGAAGACTCTTCCTAGACATAAAAGTTCAATAAAAGCTTCAATTTTAACAGGATCAGTAAATTTGGCAACTTTTTCTCGAAAAATTTGCCTGGATTGAACATTTGTATTTGGATTGAAAATATGTACTTGTTAGTACACACCACAATTTTATTGATAGTATCATTATCCATATTTAGCTCCACGTATCTAATATACTAGAAATATTTTTCGCAATACCGTTGTTTCCAGGAAGATGCATCAATATGTTGTGTTTCCCTTGTCGTTACCAATAAAAAGTAAATGGCTGGATCGAAAGGAAGTTGTAATCTCAAATTAGCAAAAAATCACACTAACTGGAGCAAGTATCAATTTGATAGAAACAAGTGTTTACAGAGAAAAAAAAACCTCAACCAGAGTCAGAAACATGACTGGGAGGTTGACAGTTAAAAGTTGAGAAAGTAGTGAGGAGAGCCCCATTCATCGATCACGTGCCTTCAAATTTGCGGAAAACAGTTTAACATATATCAAAATGATACTTGAGCCCATCACTGAGTTAAACTCTGTGATTCCTAAGCTTTTATTGCTATGAAAACCTTGGGCTAAAAAAAAGTTTGCACCACATTTACATTTGTCAAGATATAAAAAAATAAAAATTTCAACACAACTATCCTTATAATATTTAGAAAAAGAAGAATAAAGAGCACTAAGTAAATACTGTATATTTGCTAATTTAATTATTTTTATTTTATTTTTTTTAATTTAAGGAAGTGACATTTACTCTCAGCACCTCTGGTATAAGCGAGAGGCACCCACTTAGGAAACTGTTGCTCTAAAGAACAATTATTTATATTTAGATCCTGGGAAGATTTCTATAATCACTGCTCTGAATGCCATAAATTATTAATTATAATTATGAGAGATAGTTGACCGTGGATGACGTACGAGGAGAAAATGGTTGGGTGGGGGTGCGGTCAAAATGAAACACTAATAAGTTGGTTATTCCAAATAAATAGGTTACTCCAACTTATTTGTGTTTCATTTTGACTGCACCCCCAACCATCTTCTCGTATTAATTACAATGAAAAACCACATATATTTCTTTCTTAGGTCATGAAAATGCTATGTACATTTTACTCCAATACCACATTGCTAATATTTTAATGATGTACATAATGCCTGTATGTTAAAAATCTTTGTCAATATACTTCATTAAACTTCGTTATTGTTTAACATCATTGTTAAGTAAAACCTTTTATTTTTTATTTCATAAAAATAATTTATTATTATCTCCAATGAGTTACATGATATGTTTCTTTGACCATAATGTAATAGACATTGTTGACATTAAACCTGCCAATATGGAGGAGCTGACGGAAGTTATAACAGCTGCTGAATTTCACCCCCTTGAATGTAATGTTTTTGTGTATAGCTCCAGTAAAGGAACAATACGTTTATGTGACATGCGGCAAGCAGCGCTGTGTGATAGGCATTCCAAAAGTATGAAATGTTTCTTATAGACTAAAACTTACTTACTATCAGTAACATAAATCAAATCAGTTTTATGTAAAAATAAAACTTAATATCATGTAATTTTTTTCTTTTATATTTTTAGTTTTTGAAGAACCAGAAGATCCGACGAACAGAAGTTTCTTTTCTGAGATTATTTCAAGTATATCTGACGTAAAGGTGTCTAATTCAGGGCGTTACATGATCTCGAGAGACTATCTCTCTGTCAAGGTTTGGGATTTGCACATGGAGAGCAAACCTATAGAAAGTTATCCGGTACGTATTCTTAGTACAGTAAATTCCAATCTTGAAATATATTTATTGAAGTACATAAAATCCTATTCATTTGTGACAAACAATGTTTTGTGAGTAAGAAAGTTACTTTTCTGCATTCATTCTTCGTATTGATCATGCTGTGTTGCTGATCCAATTGCATTTTTCTTTCTCTACTCCTTGGTTTGTTTTTGAAATGACCCTAATGGAGTCTTCATTTTCAGAATCAACATTTTTGCATTTGGTCTGGTGCTAACGTTCTTACTTTACATTATTAAGTCAACAATGAAAATAATTTACTTCTATTGCCACAATAATTCCAAAAATGAAAAAGTGAACCAAAAGATTGATTTTGTATTTAGAGATATGCTTTTGTTAATCTTTTCTTAAATTTAAGGATTATATGAGACCATTAGTTTCAAAACTGGCTGGCTCCATAAAGTTTCAAAAATTTTAAAGGAGATGTACCAAACACTTATTTCCTACTTGATTTAAATCAGTGATCTTAACAAAAATAAAATAAATCACTGACAGGTAGACATAGAAGTCTACAGACCACTTATAAAAAGAACTAAGCATGGACAACCTCCTCCCCCTTGTGGCAAAGGGACCCTTGGGGAAAATGTTATAAAATTAGACTGTTTAAAATTGTATTTTCATGCACTTCCATTGTGCATTTACTTATTAAAACTGTTGGACCAAATATCAGGAAAGGTGAATGTTAAAAAGTTTTAGTAGTAAACCATAATAAAATATGTGCTGAGGTTCTCTCCTGCAGACTACCAGTTGTCTGCGGACTATTGATCCAAGTAATCTCAAGAACTGGGGTCAATTGTTCATTGAGAACTAGTATAAATTTAAATGAAAATATTTTGTGAAAAAAGTTGATCGAGCGGGTTTGGAACATTACTCCCTCTCTTATATTTTTCTTTTTACTGTGTCAATTAATCAATATACGTTCACTATTTACTTAATAATAATTTCAGCCAAGTTTTGAATGAATAGCTTTGTTTTTAGAATTTAATTTTTATTTAGATACTGATGTTTTCCTCTAAGATACATATTAAGATATTTATAACTGAAATAATATTCTTGTTATTTATCATTGTTCCTAGTACATTTCTAGGTATCGTTATCGTCCTATAATTTTTTTTCCTATCCATTTGAATGTTTTTTAATTTAATTATAATCCTGGAGACATTAAATAAATTTTTCTCTATCAAATTTTTCATAGTTAATTTTTCTTTTCATTTATCCTAGTTTGTACAAATGACTAAAGTGAGGGATCAACAATATTTTAAACTTTTGAGAAACCTCACTCAGGTTAGGCTTTTAAAATATTTGGATGAGAATGTTCAGAGTGCTGATGTTTAAAGAAAATGAGCTTACAATTGGAAGATCTGTTCTATCATCTACCAGATTCTCTAAATTATTTAAATAACTATATTATTACTTCTATGATGATTTTATTAAATACAATTTTAATTACTTATTGGCCTTCTTTTTTTCCTTTTAGGTTCATGAATATTTAAGGTCCAAACTTTGTTCTCTTTATGAAAATGACTGTATCTTTGACAAGTTTGAATGTTGTTGGGCCGGCAATGATCAGTACATTATGACTGGATCATACAACAATTTCTTTAGAATGTTTGACAGGGCATCAAGACGTGATGTGACATTAGAAGCCTCTAGAGAAATTGCTAAACCAAAGACAGTTCTTAAGCCAAGAAAGGTATATCAGGTATATAAGTTTTTTTGCATGCTTATTCCACTTATGTTTGTCATAAAACAATTAATAATTAAATTTGAGCATGCATCATGTATATTTTATGTTAAATAGTGTTTTAATATTAACAAAAGTTTTACAAGCTTTGAATAGTTCAGTTTAAATTACAAATTTATGAGTTACACCATACATGCTTTATGTTAAATATTAACCTATTTTGGAATAAATTTGTTGGTAGTCTGAATGCAATTGTTATGTAGTAATTTAGAAGGCTATTAAATTTATCATTTTGGTGTTTGTATGTATTATATCTAATTTAATTAAGTCAAGTTTAATAATAATCCAGTGGGCTCTTGCTAATACAAACCAATTAAAACCAAAGGGGTTTAAATTAGCGAAAAATTCAGATTACCAAACCAGGAAAAAAAATGTCATTTCATTAATAATAAATCAAGCAAGAATTACAAATGCATTTGTATAAACATAAAAATGTTTTTGCAATAATCATTGTTCAGAAACTTATTTTTAAACTATTATCTTGTGAAATAATCTGAAATTTTCATTTGTTTCGAACTTGAAATCATCTTTTTTAAGAAATAATGCTTTTTTAGCTCACGTTCTGATTTAATGCATGATTGAAATGAAAAGAGAAAGGGATTAAACTTCTTCATATTTTTGGTGGTGGATTGAAATGTTTCGTATTGAAACTAATGCATTGTATTTTTCATGTACATAAACTTTGACAGTTTGCTTTCATCTTATTGTGATTTTTTTATTAACCAAAGTATGCTAAAAAGAATTTGGTGTCATTGTTTTTTATATTGTTGGAAAACTAAAGTAAGACTTAATTTCAGTGGAGTCTTGATTAACTAAATTAATATGGACCACATTTATCTCAGATAACCAGTTAAAGGGAAAATAGAATACAATGAAACAATATTTAAGCAATATAAATAACATATATTTGTATCATTTATGTACATGATTTTAAATGCTTTTAATTCAACATTTTTTAAAAGTCCTTAACAACCCCTTGTCTAACCGGACTCCGCTAAGTCGCACTACCCTTAAGGATATTGACTGTTAACACATCACTTTTCTCTTTATAAAGCAGTTCCTTTACTCTATTGCTCTCAATCCACCAGTGTGACCGATTCTGGACTCTAGTCCTACATCGTTTGATGTGCTATATTATATAAAGTTAGGTGTTTCCGTAGGAAAAAAAAAAAAAAATAATAAACTGAAAAGGATATTGGAGGAACACTCTCTGAATGCGTAAACAAGACTGACTTTATTTGGCCCAGTACCTCCATGTATACATGTTTGATCAGCTGATCTAGTCTATCACCTGATGCCCTTTGTCAGCTGACTTCTCACTCAGGCTGTAACTTTTAATTGTATTAAAAAACATTACATGCAGCACAATAAAAAACCATCCCTGCAAAAAATTATTTATTGAAGCTATTGGTTTCTTAGAATTCTAATAATAAAAAGAATGCAGCTTCTTCCTTGAACCAAATTAATTTTAACCACTCTCTAATGTTATTCCAATTAAGTATATTCATTGAATTAATATTCATTCTTATATAGATGTAATGCTTTGTAAAATTTCTCAAAACAAGTTATCAAGTGGTTAATGTAAAATAATGAAAAAGAAACTTCAACTTTTAAATGTAGTAAATAAAATTAAATAATTTAGAACCTCCTACAGCTAAGTTCAATAATAAAGTATAATCGAATTGGCAGTATAGAATGAAGTTAACCTTAACCTGTAGGTTGTAGGTTAAGGTCATAACAACACATATCCAAGTGTGGTCACATAAAATTGAACCAAGGGACAGCCTACGTGCGTTGCTAGTACCATGTGGTCATGTGTGATCCGGCCTTTACCTATTTAATATCATCTATATCTTTTTTTAAAAAATTGATGTTACACTCTTTTTGCTTTTATATAAGACTCTTAGATTGTTAACATTTTGTTATGCAGGTATGTACTGGCGGAAAGAGGAAGAAAGATGAAATTTCTGTGGACTGTTTAGACTTCAATAAGAAAATCCTGCATACGGCTTGGCACCCGACTGAGAACATAATAGCTGTTGCGGCCACTAACAACTTATTCCTCTTCCAAGACAAGTTGTAGCCCCTGCCTGCCCTCCCCGTCTCTCCGCCACCACCAATCCTTAGGTAACATGGTAGTTTTTATTTCTCTCTTTTTAACTGTGAGTCAAAAATCTATTTGGGAATTTTTAATAATCCAGGGAATTTACAATTGCAGGTATAATGTAGCATCATAGAATAATTAATTAATCAATTCTTGACAAAATCAATTTTCCATCGATATTTGCTTGTCAAAAGTATCACTTTCATTAGTGCCTTTGCTTTCCTTGTTAGGAAGTATTTTGGTTCGATCCCTGTTAATTCTTGTACTATTTCAAATTATACTAGATTGAACAAGTATAATTTCACCTCTGGGAAGATTAATTCCAAATTTATAAAATGATACTTAAAAAGAAGTTGGTTGGGAAGTTCCATTTAAGGAAGAAAACTTTCTGTAAGTGTAAATATATTGTTAAAATGTGGCAACATTTTGGCCTAAGTTGTAGGCGTTCAGAACATCATTAATCTAACCTATATGGGATCAGAGGTAGCCCTTCATCACGATGATATATTAGTTATCCAAAAATAGTGGAAGAGTAGCACCTCTAGGAGTAAGTCTGTGTATGAAAGATAAAATAAACTAAGACACTTTTTCTATGCCAGTTTATTACAGAGCTGTTTATAATTTAGAGGCTGGTTTTGATGGTGTTAAATAGTTGCTTTGAAAGCAAGATATTTAAACTTGTCTATGAATAATTGTGTGAGCAATGACAATGAGAATGAGCGAGCGGACTACCTAGCAAGGAAAGGATCTGGGTCCGCTCCTTTTACACCTGACTCCATATGTGGGATTAGTCTCAGCCATGCGAAGAGGCACATCAAAATAATTGCTGAAAGCAAGGCTGGGTTACTCTGGAGAAATACCAGAGGGGTGGAACAAACGAAAATGTTCCTGAAGGGACCCTGCCCAAAAAAAAGTAATTGTCTTCTTAACATGGATAGGAGTATTTTAAGATGGATGACAGGTTTATACACGGGACACTGCCAGCTAAATAAGCATCTCTATAAAATGATATTGAGAGAAGAGTCCCCTTTCTGCAGGAAGGATGAAGAGACTGCTTACCACATCATTTATAGATGTGATGTAGTCGCAAGAACACGATTCCTCATCTTGGATAAGGACGTATCTTGGACCCCAAACTTTGCGAGACAGTGGAACCTTACACAGTGTCCAGATTTGCAAAGGCAATTGGCCTGTTTTGAGCAGAGGAGGGATGGCGTACAATCAAAACAAACTGTCGCCGCAGTGCTTCTTTGCCAGAAAAAAGAAATACTTGTGTGCCTGTCCTGCAAAGGTCAAAAGAAAGTTTTTACCTGAAATTGGTGTTCTCCAAGACTTGTCTGAGACAGTAAAGCTAGTATTGGTAGGTTAGATTCGGGTTATTTATTTTTACATTTTATTGATTTCTGCTGAATGATTGACCTTGACAACAAAGAAACTTCTTTTGTTTCTTAATCAAATGAAATCGATACTGTGTCATCTAATATTCCTAATATTATATTAAAAATTAATGAAGTTTCATCATCTTACCTCGCTTATCTTTTATTGTGATTTCTCCATATCAAAAGCTTCCCTTTTTTTTCATATGCTCTTGAATGTCAATATTTTTATTCAACATATTTTATTTTAATTTATTTTTCAAACTCATTTGTCTTGTATTCTATTGCTGCTTCAGATTTTGATTTAAACCAAAAAAAACATAAAGAATGCTCTTTACTGACAAATAATGTCACTGACCAGGTTGAAATAAAACTACTAAAAGATTTGCTGTTTTAATGATAGGGTTTCTAGTGAATGAACATTTTAAAATTAAAATTCTTGATGAAACATTCATCATGAAATTGCAGTGTCTGTAAGAAATTAAGACCCTAAAAGCGATTTGAAAGTTACTATTCTACTGTACTTATTCCTACACACATTACCTGTAACTTAAGCCAAAATATGGTCATACATTATAAATAAGTTTAAGTTTACTTTGTATTATGTTGCTTGATCGTACCCACAACCAATTTTTTATAATATCCGCAGTCAAAAAATATCTTCACCATTACAAAATGATTTATGATGGTTGTTATTTGCCTCTAAACTCTGTAGAACCTATAAACTTGAATCTTAATTTTGAAAAAATGATATTTGGTAGCTTCAGCAACTTATATTTTTATTTTTAATCAAATAATATGAATTGAAAATAACTCATGGATCAGCAAGAAATGATTCTTAGCATAATGATAAGAAGTATATTTTATAGTTATATTAAAATGTTTAGCTTTCCTTCAATGCTCAGGGAAAGTTTATTATAAGTATAATTTGAATTCTATGAATTTGAAAGTTATTTAAATGTTATACATTTTTTATAGAGGTGGTGAAATTTTCCTTTTATCAAAACTGTTAACTAATGATTTCGATATTTATCATAAAAGTTTGAGCTTGGTCCGTTCAATATAAAAGAAATATTGTTCATTTTCTGACAAGATATTCTTATCATTTATTTCACTGTGTTATTAGTTGTTAGTTTTTCTGTAATGATGACTTGCTATAAAGTAAATTTTGTAAATACCAAGCAAATACTTTCAATTATATTTTGTACAATTTTTGGTGCTTGATCCTCTCTTCTTTTTTATATGTAAGTAACTGGTGAGTGGATCATTGGGCAGAATGGTTTTGTATAATTTTAAATCCATTGTTTTCTACTATTGAAACACTTTTACTAGAAAGTAGTAATATCTATCTTCTGATGCTATTCACCACTAGAGTTATCTTAAACTATTATACTGCCTCCCCCCCCCTCCACCCTCCCAAGGAGGGATCTTAAATTGCAATAGATCCCCTCTTAACTTGCTCTCAGGATTAACCAGCAGATCAAAAGGAAATAAAAAAAGTTGAGTGTAAGAAAAACAATAATTTGGTTTAAAAAAAAAAAATAACTGGCATGACCACTATTAAAATTGACAAATTGTTTGTACACTTAAGTTAAATCATGTACCTAAAGACATTTTTATAATAAATTGATCTGATAAATTTAATTTCATCATATATTTATTTTCTCTCAAAAGATCCAAATGGGTCAGGGGGTGAGGAACAGTCTGTTATCCCGTTTGTTTAATAATAATATATATTACATATAACCCATGTATTACTTATGCATTACATTTTAATTTTTACCTAATATATGAGTTAAATTAATATTGGAGTCTTTTCTTTTTATAACTTATTATTTTTTGGTCCCGACTTGGACGGTTAGTTAGGTCTCTACTGTACTTCTTAAGATATAGGCCATCCGTAATTATTACTTGGTATAGATTTTTATCATTGCTTCAGTTATATTTCATTAGCAAACTAAAACAACACTATAGAGGCCTCTACTGGGTTAGTTTATTTACATAATACATACTGTTTCCTCAAAACATAACTTGTAAATCTCTCTAAGTAAGCAACCTTGTTTCATGACAACCTTCAAGAACAGTTGGAAGAATAATTGTTACATAAATTCTTACTTTTCTAGCTTCTGAGCAATAAACTCGAAACGTTTTTCTTTCCTGACTGCACCCCTGAAACAATATTACATAGATTTTTTCTATTTTAATTTTTTTTTTTTGTCATACTTCTTAGCCTTTTCTAGTGTACTTAAAATTTGGAGTTTTAATTTTATTAGTCTGGATGGACAGTATGTTAATTTTGTTCTGTTATAAATTTATATGTGATGTACTTTTTGTCTGTCGTAATCAATCATATATATATATATTAAATAAAATAGTGAGTTTTAACCATTTGTTTTGTAAAGCGCTATTTCAATTTGATTTTAGCCGTGAAATTTTTATTTATTATAAAAGGTGGCTCTATTTCTGATCTCTATCAGTTCTCATATATTGATTTAATGTTAAATTACTTTAATTAAAACCACCATTTATTAATATACCTTATAGAAATTATCTCATTACTGTTAAATTGAACAAACACGTATGATTGCTGTAATTTTTTCAGTGCCTTGAACCAACTTCACTCATAAGTTTTTAACTTCCCTCCTTTTATATCCTAATTTGTGCTGTGTATTTATATTTATTACAAAATCTGATAAAGATGTAGTAATTTTCTTTTGTTTTAATGACTTTAAATAATACAATCATCGCTATCTATTTCAGGCCCATTACATTAGAGTATATTGTGGGGCACTGAATTAGTTGGAGGTTATTTAATAAGGTTTGGTATTTATTTGATTTATTTTCAAATTACTTCCCTTGGTTTTATTATTGTTTTTTGTTTTGTTTTTTTATTGCATCAGTAGTTATTTAATTTTATGTTTTTAGTTTTTGGTTCAAGATGTATATTAGCACTCTGTTGAGTATTTGCACCGTAAGACTATTTTAATTTAGTATGGATCTTTGTATTTGGCTATATTTGTGCATGTATTACCTGTTATTATTTTATTTGGTCCTATTTTGACTATATTTATAGGTTTGTGTTTTATCGGTTCTTATAGTGATATTTATATTAGTGATTTTATTTTATTTGTCAATTTTTTATATTTAAAATTTGAATCCAATTATGTTGTCTTGTATATTTCAGTCTCTTCCAATTTGTACCATTTTTATAGTATAAATAGATGTTTGTGTAAGTTAGCAGGAAACTATCGACAGGTCAATGAATATTAAAATTTAAAAATGTTTTAAATATTTATTTGAAACTAAAGAGTCCTAGGGAAGAATGATTTGAATCATACAAAACTTAAACAGAAAGCAATGAAGATGGATTAAGTTTCTGAAATATACTGGGGACCAATGTTGTTCAAGTCAAATTAAGTAAATTATTAGTTGAATCAAAACACCTAATCCTAATATTTTAAAACTAAAACAGTGACTTAGTATTATTTATTAACACCAGTGCACAACATATCCAAAATTCCAACGGATTTGGGAGGTGGTGGGAGTGGTGAATTTGTAAAAACTGTATTTTATTAGTATCTTGTTTATATCTTGAAAATAAGATGGAGATGGAAATTTAGAGGGTGGAGAATGTATAAAAAATCATGTTTTTTTTTGGGGGGGGGGTTATTATTATATCTTGTAAAATGTTTTCTATATGGAACTGAATTACATTAAATTTCGCAGTGTAGAACTCCAACAGGAGTCTTGGGCTGACGAAGGAAAATAGAAAAAAAAAATACATTACATTTTCTGCATAATTGGTTTTATAATTTTTTTCCTATTCATATTTCTGAGATTCGTAAGGGACAAATATTAATTTGGATGGAGGGAGGTGGTGAATGTGTGAAAATCGTATAATCTGTTAGTTTTTTTCTTATGTCTCGAAAAACATTGTTTTCATTTCGTTGCCTTGGTTCTATACAAATTATATGTACATTAAAGACCAACGAAAGTGGTATAAACCACGTAGATTCTGAGATATGGAGGGGATAAATGCTTTTTAATTAAGTTTTTATTTTAAATTAAAAGCAAATTTACACTCATTGTTGTATCAAGGAACAATTCTGTTTGGATTTCTAGTACTTTTGGGAATTGAGTGGTCAGTTGCTATCAAAATTGTTGAAGTAATTTAATCATTATATTATTTTAGAATGTCACCCGGTTAAACTGTACTGTGCAAGCTGATGATTATAGGAAAAGGGTCGCTGGGATTTTGATGTTGTGGTTCTTACCAACTTCAATAGGTGAACATGGTCTGTGTGCATTATGTGAGGAGCAAGGAGTATTGTTATGCTCAAATTTAATAGATCGGTTGGGCTATATTTAGGGTGAGAGTCTAATATTTTCTTTTATGGTAGTATTAGATAGTAATAATAAGAAGCAGTATAGGGTTCATTATGATGGTCATGGCACAAGGGAAAAGAAAAATTTCCTCCTCAGTGTGATTGGGCTAAAACCGTTTTTTCCCAGCACATATTTTCTTCTACATTTTTTACTGTGACTAAGATAATTTCATAATATAATATCTAATATATCATTGCTATCTGAATTATAACAATAAGTTGACTAAAATCAATCTTTTCTTGGATAGCTTAATTGTTAGTTGCATTTAATGGTGATTGTTGTTGAGGTTAATGGTGCATAGATTAACTAAAAACAGACATTAACAAATAATATTAGTTCTTTAATATTTTTAAGTCTATACATATTTAAAATTTTAAATCACTTTTTTATCTTTTTATTGTTTATTTTAAGTCCTTTAACCCAAGACAATAAAATATTGACTGTAGAGAGTGACTGAAAAGTATTAAACATAGGGACCGTATCAAAATTTATCGTTGATACAATATTAGGCATAGTACTTCCTTATTTTTTTCTTTGATATTGATCTTCTATTTTAACTAACTATTTAGAAGAAATATGGATTTATCGATTATATTAATGTTTAGTAGTATTTTATTTCTTTTAAATAAGTTTAAAGAATTTTGGGGCAAGTTATGTTATGAAACACAAACATAAATTTCAAACCCCATTTCAAATAACACTGGTAATTTGAGCACTTCACAATAATGTTAAAATAAAATAAAATAAATAAATGTAAATGTTTATTGGGAGAAAATGTAAGATTAAAATTTTAATAAATAAAAGAACTATCAATTTTTGAAATGAGAGAATAACATATCAGGTTTGTATATGCAAGTAAAAGATCATTAATGAGCAAAAACTCAAAACTAAACTTAATTTAAATAAATAAATAACTAGTTGTGCTACTAATTAACTGATTCCTTAAATGTTATTTTCCTACTGAAGTCAATTATTATTTTATTTAGTTCATTTATTTCTTCCTCTCAGTTGATTTTGACTGACAAGACACATTTCTGACTAGGGAAACAATTAAAAAGAAAAAAATGGTTACCACAATAGTTAGTAAATACAATGGAGGTAGTTTCATCCTTCTCTAAACGAAGTAGACAATTAACATTTGGTAGACATCAGTATCAAGATTTCAATGGCCAAATAAAATGATTAGGTACATACCGCAATTTATCCCTTGGACCTTCTTTGATAGTGAAACTATCGGTATGATGTGATTCTTCATTGTTAATCCCTAGCAATGTCAGATTAACAGCGGCAAAATGATAATGCAGGTGTTTGTATTATTTGTGCCAAAACTATTTTTTTTTTTTTTTTTTCAAGCAAAACTTAAAAAAAAATAAAATAATCAAATGGCTCGTACAAATCTTGTGCAATGAATCTAAATGATTCTGCTCAGAATACAAATGAGTAATGTCCTCTAGAAAGCCATCAGGGTTTAATTAAAAGCATTGATTGGTCTGCTTACTGAACTAGATCTCCCAACGCTACCAATACCTTTCATTCTTATTGTAGATAGCTAAAATTGATCTTTTCGAGAATCAAATTAGAACCACTCATTCAATATTAGGAGCCAAAAGCTAATTGGTCAGCAAAATTTGATGATTGAAGTTGATATTTTTCTAACACTATCCTATCACTTCACTTGCTCTCCTTTCACACTGTTCAGTGTTGTTAGATACTGCTCTTTTTTTTCATTGATCGTTCTCTGTAAATTTATGTGCCTAACTAAAGATTGACTTATATTCATTTTAAGTTGGTGTACTTAACCAAATAAAGATGGAAACAAAAGTTGTGGCTCGATAAAATTTAAATTTTACAAATACTAAACCGGTGTAATTTGAATTGTATCTAGAACTGGACCAGTGCCTTAAATTAATCATTTAAGGTGAATAGGCTATTCACTACTATACCCAACATGAAGTAAATAACATAATTTAACATAAAAAATATTAATTTTTCTTTTATTTCATCGGGAACATGAGGCTGTTCTTCTCGGAGAAGGATATCTATCCGTTATCTTCTGCCTTTAATGGTTAGAACAATTCATTTACTTATTTTTATATCTTGCATGAATATCGCAAGAACATTAATATGTTAAAAGAATACAATGCACCTTCAAGCACTTTTTTTTTTTTTACTGTACTTTCCTTTTCCTTAGGTAGTCAAACACATTAACGCCTGCATCAATTACAGGGCCTGTATGTCAGCACGTACAATGTCAGGGAGTAAGGTCCTCTGTCGAGCTGAGGGGAGCCTGTTTACTGAATAATTTTTATGTTTGCTCTAGGTGGTAAAAGCCACTCAGAGGCACCTCTTCAGTTCAAGGGATGTCACTCCCTGACTATAAATCTATTTCCTAGATTATTTAAGTTTTATCTTAATCGGTGAAAATTATTTATATTCATCCTTGGGGATGATCATCCCTCCCAATAATTTGAAAATTGGAAGAGTAAGAGGATTTTAGAATCTACTTCAAACTGCAAAAACTGTTTGTGAAACATTTTGTTCAAAGAGTTAATAAAATGTTAAACTGATACCAAGACTTCCTAAGTTAAGAAATTGGGATTTTATTGATGTAATGTTGTGTTTGAGCAGAAAGGAAAATTATTTTTGTCAAGTATCAACATTTGCGATTAGTAAAAATTTCAAATCCGAAAAAGTCTGGTCAAGGTTATAAATTTTTTGATTTCATGATAGGAGTTAAAAATTAAATAAATAAAATCTAAATTTGCAGCAAAAAATGTTAAGTAACCTATCACTTTTTCTTTGATTACTTTAATGAAAACTATGGATAATTAATAGTCAAAATTGATGAGTCTGCCAAGTATAGGTAGGGAGAATAAAAAATGGCGGCTGTTTCAAAACCTTAAAAAAACATTAATTTTT
>NW_027110400.1:349369-354852 GCF_000696795.3 Halyomorpha halys
ATGTTTATTAGCACTCAAATTAAAGCTAGTTTAATGAGATATAAAGTAGTTTATGATATTTATCTTCGTAGGAGTAATAGTTTACATGAAATTTTCTCAAATAAATTGATTTATAGTTTTTCAGACAAATTTTCATTTGCCAAATTTATATTCATGTGTGAATATCATAAAAACCTACTACCCCTACGAAGATTAGAAAATTGGGCAAGCCATGGATCGCTGTTGGCTTACTCACGATAATCCTCGTTTTCCTTATTCTAATAGTAATGAAATATCCAAATAGTTCTATGTACTTAAAATAGAAAACAGATGTATCTAAAACATTTAAATAATCGTTTTCTTTGCTATAGTCAGAATTTGGCAAAAATTAGATATAGATAAAACTATGCTAAATTCATAACTAAATTTTCATGGGTACTTTGTTTATTAGTTAAGCTAGAGTTTTATCTATAGCTTCAACTATGACTATGACAATGTCATACAATGTGGGAGGAGGGAGGGGATTTTATTTTAGAGATCAGATCTGAACCTTAATTTCCATCCTGTGTGCCAAAATTGATGAAAAAGTAACTTAATTCTACTGCAAGTGATGGGAAAGAGAGATAGGAATCTTTTTTAAAACATTCCGTAGTTAGATTTACCATTTATTTTGATGGTCAGCTGTTCAATTTCCATCAAGCTTGGATTCCAGCTGTAGATTAGAACTTGAAAAGCAAAGCTAACATCACTGAAATAAAAAATAGTCAGCTTAAATAGAACACTAATAATTAACTTAAGGCATAAGATTTTTTTTTTTAAGTTCTCTTGTGTTATGTTTTTATTGTAATTTACAATGGCAATCATTTGCTTGAGTACACATTTGTCAGCTGGTAGATTTTTTGATTGCCTTAACCACTAGACCAGCTACTTTCTTCACTGCTAATTCCATTACTGCTTTTATGATAAATTTAATTTTATTTGAAATGGCTGTAGACTAAACATATTTAATTTTGTCTGCAGGGCTTTGTGGAAATGGGAAGAAGACCTTGAGCTAAAACTACTCAAGAAGCTGTGGTGACATTCGAAGCCCGTGCGGAGTATCGTGCGGGACACCTCAGCCATGCGCAGACAGTCACACGTGGATTATTTGTAATGGACACTCAATCCTTGAGCCACACACACATGCGTCTTATCTTCTCCGTGATAAAATACACTCACTCCTAGCCTGTAAGCTGATATAACTCCGTCTTAAATTATATCTGATACATAGTTGTGTGAATGGATGTGTGTGACTCCAGATCAAGAATATTGTCCGTGTGTTCTAGAACATTCAGTCCCAAAAATCTAGGGACAAGTGCCATCTTAAAAAACCCCGTTTATTGTAATTGAACCGCAATTGTTTTACAAGATATATTTAATAATAGTATAATACGTGAATGATTGTTTATTGTTTAATTTTTTTAAAAAAATTTGTTTTTAAATATTTTTTTGTACAGTAAGTTTTCCCTAGAGTTATATTTAATATTTATTTTATTATGAAAGCGGAAAGAATCGTGTTTAAGCACAACCTACTTAAACAAGCCGAGGGCTGCGAAAGCTACAACAAGGCTTGAGCTGGTGCAGAGAAACTGAGTGGCCTAACTCATTATATGGACCTACATTATCAAATAGTTGTACAAGGTCTGTGGCCTCATGCGCACATTTCATTAATTTTATTTGTTTTTATTTTAGTTGACGTGCAAGGATCCTTTAGAAATTGGTTACGTTGTGCCATTTCTTTTCAGGTTTTAATTATTCCTGCAACACTGATGAAAATTATAACAAAAAAATTATAAAATACAAGAAATCGAGAAAAAAAAATTTATAAAATTAAAAATACTTTACAGACATCATCCCATCCTTGAATCAAAATGACTATATTAGATGTATGTATAATGAACTTAATAATATAAATATATATATATTTGATGATTTGTTATAACAATAGTCAGCGGGTCAGTGCTGTACTATTAGATTTACTACTATGTAAACTCTGACATGCCTTTAGGACTGTATAAGTGTTTATTTAGTGCAAATGTAATAATTCGAGATTATATTTTTCTTATGAAAGATGTTATATCTTTAAAAAGTGAACCTACAAGAGTCACGATGAGAAAGTGAATTTTGTGATGTTGATGTGTAAAAAAGGATTAGAGTCTGCCCTTTTTGAGCTGTGTAATATTTATTACAAAGTAACAAAGAAATAAATAATAAAATGATGTATTAAAAAATATATAAAAGAAAAAAAAAGGCAAAATTTATAAAATAAAATTTCTGAAGGCATCGAGTTGACTCCAAGTCGGTCCAAGCTCAAATTTTTAGTATAACTGTGACCAAGAGAAATAGTTTGTTATTAATTTAAATTATTTTTTAGTATTTAAAACACCAACCAGAATGCTTTCATAATGGCTCTTTGTTATAATTCTATACTCATTTGTTATCAATGCTGACCTTGTCCTGTTTTTAGGTACGAAAAAAAAAAAGATTAAAGCAAAAAATGTATTATAAAAATATAAAAATTTGAATCATTCAGTTTTATGTCAATATCCCTTATATCTTATTCCATTTCCTATTTCCTTTTCAAATTTAAACATGATGTTATAAATTAAAGCTCATTCTTTCAGTCCGCTGGTGTTCCTCAAGGTAGTATCCTATACACAGTCTACCCATCTGGCATCCCAATCAATCCTAACCATTTACGCCGATGACACATGTGTGCTCGCAGTCAATAATAGCCCTTTATGTGCATTCCAAACTCTCCAATCCCTTATCACAACCCTCAAAGAATCATGTCGAAATTGAAGGATCAAAATAAATCCTATCAAATCACCAATCACCTTAATAATATTCTTTACCTATACTTCATTCTAAACCTACTGACTACCTTACAGTATCCTTTAATAATGTTACTCTGTTCTCCTAACCTCCAAAATCCCCTAGTTTCTGACCTTGCATTTTCTATTCTGGACAATCCTTCGAGGCGACTGAAAAGAAGATAGCCTCAAGACCTTCTAGTGTAGAAGTATTATTAGAGTGCTACCAATGGTAGTTTCTCTACATGCCTGTACTACTTCATTTTGATTTTACATCAAATTTACTAGATATATTTTTATGTAAATAGTAATAAATAAATTTTAAAAAAGAATCTTTTTCAAACATATTCAAATAAAGGAATGGGAAGGGAATAACCTGTTTCTTAGTCAAGCAGTGTCCCATCTAATGAGGTATGAGTTGCCTTTTTTTTTTGTAAGTTATTATCTTTAAAGTATATGGAGAATTTTTTATAGCGATTTATATTAATTAAAGGCTAGTTCTTCATCATAAACATCAAAAAAAGTTTGTATCATAGCTACATACAACTTTCAAATATAAAAACAGATCTAGCCTTCAAAATGTATAATAAATTAAGTGGTTTCTGTATCAGTTATTAAACTTTCCTTTAAGTCCAATTTCATATTCGTACATTATGTTTAGATAAGTGCTTCAAGACCTTATTTTGATAAAGCTAAGACCATATTGTGGTTGAATGAAATAAACTCTCTTCACGTCCTTCGGTAGGACAAACAAGGACTTCTAGTCAAGGGTATCATTTTGTCGTGTTATCTCTTCTGTCTTAAAATAACTTTTCCTTCATGATGCATAGCCCTAAGTTTCCAATCAGTATTGGAAGGGAGAATGAAACCCTCATAGGACATTTAATCGACATTCTTTTATTGCAAAATGATGATATATCATTGTTCATATAGTATTCGAAAAAGTGTGAGTGACATTATGTTGTATACCAATATGATTTATTGATATAATAATGATAGTAAATGATCATAAATACATACAATTTTTTATGGAGATGTTCAATGTTACTAAATTATCTAATTTCATTTACTCAGTAATCCGAACTAATTGCTGCATCGGGCTGTTTGGATTACAGACAGTATTAGGAAAAATTCAACAATATTAATGTACATAACTATTTTTATTTATTTAATTTTTGTTTTTGCATATTAGAAATTTGACAGTTTAAAGTTTTAGAAAATTAAGAATTTATAAAAAAATTGTTTCCTTCTATATGCTAAGTGATGACTTAATTTGTAAAAACTATATGATTGTTCATTTCAGTGAAAATAAAAAAAGAAAAATACTCTGAATTTATTTAAAATGTGATAAAAATAATTTGTATTATACAATAGGTATTATGTATTTTGAATTCTCATGAAATATATTATGAACACTTCCATAGGAATTAAATAACCCGATATCGAAACTATCGATTTTCCAATAATTTCCACTTAAATTTTCACAGTGATAACAATAACTTGCCTGTAGATCGAGAAGTAAAAAATTCCTTTATACGTGTGCAATTTTATTTGAAAACAAAAATGTAATTGCATACTGAGTTTTCTCAAAAGGAGTAAATGTTTTTTATTTCAGTTCGTATTATGGAGATTACGCTGAGCTAGGATTGATGTCTAACTTTAATATCTCACGACTTTTTTTTTTGTCCTCCATTGAGGGGCTATGGGAAATGAATATTGACTGATCCAGGCAGGAATTGAACCAAGCACTCTGAGACCTTTGCCCTAACCCATTCAACCATCCAGTTGGCAATTCTATCTTTTCTGACCAGAGTGGGGAAATCCAAATTTACTGCTTGAGTCTTATTTACTAACTAAACAGTAAAAGCCGACCTCACCAGTCCAAATTTGATCTGTTGCTTTTTCTGACTCAAGATTACCTCAGTATGCTCTTCCCTTTCAGTTTTCTAGGTATCTGCTTTTTTTTACTTAAAATGTGATTTTATCAGATTATTAAAGCCACTTTCATGGATGAATAGGATGCCTCATAAAAGGGGCATGTTAAGCTAATCTAGGTAATGTTAAGTTAATCACTAAAAAGATAATCAGAACTTAACCAGCCTAAAAGGTATCATTTTCAGGTTGCCTTATTGTTATTAGATGTCTGAATAACATTTTTTTTTATTTTATTAAAGTATGATTTACGGCCTCTATACGTTCCTTTCAATGAGGAGGACTGTTTTTTTTATTGCATTTATCCTAAATTTTAAAAATAGTAGAGGAACTTATTATCAGGAGTTATTTATATATTATATATATGTAGGCTTATTTATTATTTATAAATCATTAAAAAAAAAAACCTTAATAGATTGACACATGCTGAGTTTTTAAAATTGAACCTCTGGATAATTACCAGCACTAATGAATTGTTACAATCAGGTAGGAGAGCATGCTAATTTTTAATTATTTTATTTGGAGTGGAGATATCAACTTTGTTACTAAATGTTAGTTTAAATTTTATAAGAAAGCTTTTTTGTTCCTTATCGATATACCTACTGAAGTAAGTATTTTATTCAAATATTTGAAACAAAATCATTCATAATGATATTCAAATGAAAAATAAATTTTTTTTTTTTGTAGAATAGTCATTTGAAAGAATGGCTGTTTTTTTTT
>NW_027110400.1:355522-365604 GCF_000696795.3 Halyomorpha halys
CTCTTAATGTTCTTGTTTCAAAGAATATATATCTCTGATTCCTTGCATACAGAATGCACAACAGGAGGCTAGTTGAAAATCTAGGTTTACAAACCAGATCATGTGTAGGAAAGACTACCTATGACTTCTGTAGTGACCTTTGGCTTCTCTCCACAATTTTTATTAAACTGGGTACATCAATGAAAAATTAAATATTCTTCAATATCAGCCAGGTTTTAGTCTCCTTGAGTTTTAACAGGGCTCAAATATCCAATTTCCAAAACAACTTCTGAACTATCCTTAATTTTTTTTTAAAATAATTAACAATCTCACATTTTTTTTTTATTAATGAAAAGTAGATAAACTATGAAAAGATTTGATAATTAACTTAAGGAGATAAGAAGAAAAATATTTTTCCAGGTTGGAAACATTTCTGAAATATAGTAATAATTTGGACGTATTATGTATCCTTGGGAAGCCAAAGATTTTAGAAAAAATAATATGTAGCATATAAAGTCGAAAAAGGTAATGGAAAATGACGAAAAACTTATATATAAAAGTTTTGTTTTAACAGGAGTGTTTATGTTAAATCGGCGAACTCATTTTTCCATTTCACAATTCTGATTTACGAGTTTATGTTACTATTTTGGGTTTTTAAAGAAATAAAAATTGTGCATTATTTATTTTTAGAAAATGGTTCTGTTTTTACCTTAAACTTAACAAGCGATGCAGTAAATTTAATTAAAAAGTAAATATTAAAGTATTCAAGATGCACGCACGTTCAAAATTATTGCTCATTTTTCATTCCGAGCTCCATATCCTTAAAACTACCGACACTAAAAAACTCAATAACGCATTATTATATAGTGTAGTAAAATTTCTAAAATATGAGCTCTTTACGTCCAATAGTTTTCAAGATTACTATTTTTAAAAAAGCTAAATTTTTTCATCTAAAGAAAAATCAATGTTTTGTGAATTTATTTTGACTAATGTTATGGAAACTAATAATCCTGCGAAATCAACGTTATAAACTACTTCATAGTTCATCCAATTACCTTTAAGTCGAGTGCTAATAGACATCTGTAAGTCTAGTAATACCTGATACACAGTTTTTATAAACCAAAAGTTTTGTCCAAATAATTAGAAAACAACATTTGGTAAATATTGCAACTGTTACTCCTACGAAAATGAACGTTATAATCCACTTTACTGTACATTCAACTAGCTTCAATTAGAGTTCTGAATGACATCTTTACATCTAATAGCTCTTGAAATATATATACTTTTGCCCAAAACAAGTTCACTAACTATTGATTTTTCGTTATTAAATGTTACTTTTTAAAAAGTGTATCTGGAACTATTGAACATAATAAATAGCTCACTTAGAGCTCGTAAATTAGTAAATTTACTCTACTTTAAATGATGTTGGATTGAAAATTTTTTTTTGTCAACGTTTTGAAACAGTCCATTTTATATTCCCCCTAATTATGGTTGGCAGAGTCATAAATTTTGACTAATAACTATATATATTTTTCTCTAAAGTAATACAAATTTTTCGTGAAATAACTGTTTTTTTTCTGCATCATGTTTTCAAGTCGTTCAATGTACT
Source organism: Halyomorpha halys (assembly GCF_000696795.3). Lineage (NCBI taxonomy): Eukaryota > Metazoa > Arthropoda > Insecta > Hemiptera > Pentatomidae > Halyomorpha > Halyomorpha halys. The sequence goes on from NW_027110400.1 coordinate 357,111, forward strand.
CAATTTTTTATCATAGGCTGAAATATTTTTATATACTCTTGAATGATGGAAGCTAACATTGTTCTCATGATTATATTGTAACGTATGTACTGCCAAGATGACCGTTTATCGCAGGAGGGTGTAGAACCGAGGTAAATCTCGGGACTCTGGACTCCACAATCTGGGTTCAAATCCAGATAAGGTGCGTTACTTCAACGCATTTCAAACTACCCTCTCGTAAGGGAATCCATCCTTCCTTTGAAGGCAGAGGGACGGTTGGTTATGTGACCGAGACCTCATTTTTTGTTTTGCAAATCACAATACCTTAAGACGCTCGTAATTAAAGAAGAAACTTTTTTTTCTTAATTGTCTCAAAATGTTTAGTTTTTCTACATTACTACCTATACCATCCAAATTCGTTTGGTAATTATTAGAAAATTTGTAGAAAAACAAAAATTATGAGCAAAAGTTTAAAATTAATTTTATTTTAAGTAATCTTTCACTGTAATTCATAAGTATTATGGATATTAAAAAAGGATATATTAAATTTTAAAATATTTGGATATTATCAAAATAATGAAAATATATTAAATAATAGTGACAATTTTGCTAAAGATGTTAGTTTAAAAAATATTACTATCTCGACAATAATTTTCTTTGAGAAGTCAGTTTAAAATATTTCTTTGTTTAAACTCAATTTGAAATACCATCCAACTAATTTAAATATAATTTGTATTATATACCCAATCTTTTTTATACCAAATTTTTTATATACCTAAATTTAAGGAGATATTTTTAAATGCACACTTTTAGTTATAATAGCTCTAAAAGCAATAATTTTCATCACACCTAGTACTTAATTTTCATTATCATTCCATATTTAGAAATAAAATTGTAGGTCTAAAAATAATATATTTAACATTCCACCCGATGTGTTAATTTATTGTTATCAAAGAATGGGAAAGGGGATGGGGGAATTTGCCCTCACAGAGCAGCATTATGAATCAGACATTAACAGAACAATTTAAGTTCTTTAATCAAAAATTTTTAAGACTGCCTTAGAGGTTACCCTATATGTTTTACTCTTTTCTAAAAATCACTACATGTGATTATGTACCATCAATGGAAGAGAAAAGTATATATATTTCAAACAAAATGCATCAAGCCTTTATTTAGCGTTCCAAGTTTTGTATTTTTACAAGTAGATTTAGAGGAACTGTCAGTTTGAAATATGAGACATTCGGTTGTAAAACATAGGATCTGACATTGTAAATTAGAGTTATTGGACTTTAAATACTTTAGGACTGATTTCGTAAACGTTTTGGACTATTTTTTGGAAATTTATATTTTTAAAAGAATATTGTTGATATTAAAATGTTGGCATTAAATTGTGTTTATGTGTAAATTGTTAAGTGACTTCTAGTTTAAGATACTCCACATTTTAATATTAGGAAAGTTTTCATTTTTTCAGTTACTATGCATTATAGCCGAGTGCCTCATATTTTTAATTTCAAATTTAATAAATTAAAAAAAAATTAGTACATTTATTTAAAAAAATAAAACTAGGTTGAATTTCATTTGTATATATCATAATTATATTTATTTGTTTTTTCAGGTTTCATTGAAAAAAGCTTAGCTATTTTTTAGTTAATCATAGTTTTCAATCCTTACAATTTCAATTTAGAATTTATTTACAAATTTACATAAATTGGTGTCAGTAGTTTAAGGAACAGTGAAATAGTTACAATGGCTCATATTATAATGATTTATGTTCGAAAGTACTATTCATATCTAAATAATTTTCAAACCTCTATTTGTTTTTTTATTGTTTTACTAACATTTCATGTTCCTCTGAATTTTGTAAAATGTTGATTAGTACACTCGCACGCTCATAGGTTTCTCTAGCATCAAGGAGTTTACTCATATTAAGGTTATAAACACTTGAACACGAGTTGAGGTTTGTTGAAAACCAATACAGTTTGAAATGATTCATTTTTGTGTACCTGGTAAGTTAATTGTTAATTTTTAATTACCTTAAGGCAGTTTATTAATGTTTGGTATGTATACGTATATATTTATTCGAATTTTATTAACATTCATCGACCTAAAGGCTAACACTCAATTTTAGTGTTAGGCAAATAATTGAAATTAATTCTGTTTATATTTTTTGTCAGTTAATATAAATTGTGTGTAAAATGAATTTTAAATATCCAATTAGCTTAAATTAAATTGAACTCTTGACTTTTTTATGATCTTATAAATTAAAGGACCTAATTATCTGCTGCTGAAAATACATTGTATATATCTAGTTACTGTTAGTGAACTTTAGTGGTTTGTATTTTAACCTAATTATTTGATTATCTAAAATATGAAGTACCCAAACTTTATGTAACTGGAATATAACCTTACAAACCTTTGAATTTGACTCTGATTTACGAAGTGTGAACTATGTGACTTGAAAAGATTTAGACAATGTTTCTCGAAAACCACCTTTGATATTTAGTTACCAGATACTGAGTATTCTTTTTATGGTGTGACTTGTTAATTTATGGATTTGATTAGTTTGGTGCTGCTCAAATCTTTGATTACATATATCTCCAAATCTTTGATTACATTTTTTTTTTTTTGGTAAAAAAAAACCACCTTGGTGGTCCTTGATACCTAATTTGCATTTTCCTGCCCAATTTTATTTTGTCTTATTCTATATTCTTGTAGGCTAAGAAAGAAAATAAATAAATTAAGCACGTAGTATTTAAATGCATTCTTCATTAAGTTTCCATTTTTTATTTATTCATTAAACTTATCTGACCTCGCTGACTCATGCACAAACAACTGTACAACTCTCATAGTTTTGTTTTATATCTAAAACTCTAAAGGTTTAATACTGTTGTTTGATGGATGAACTCTTAGGAAAAATCAGATCAGCAATTAAGAAACTAATATTTTAAGTAATGCAGAGCCAAACAATTTTTTTAGGAACAAGGTTGTGTTTGGCTGGTGACACACATATACCTGGAACTGGAACATACGAGCGAAAAGGATACATATACTCAAGTTTGGCGGGCATTGTTAAAATAACTGAAAAAGAAAAGGTAAATGATAATAATAATATAATTTTTTTAAGTGTAGTTTATAAATTCTATTTGTTTTGTTTTTTTTATAAGTATATTTCTTGTAATATAATTAATATTGAGTTATTTTGAAGTTTAGTTGGTAGAGATTGGCTATCTCTCCTGAATTAACTTGGTTCCTTCAAGATTTTTATAAAATAAATTAAAGTTATATTATTATAAAATTTTATTTGATATCTTTCTAATTATTCCAATTTTTCAGTGTATATCACATATCAATATATTTTTGTTTAGAATTGATATTCAAAGTCTCCAGAAAGTGCTAATTCTTATTTCTTAAAATGATACTTTTTCAAAATTTCTATTAATGGGTAGATAACATTAGTATTTTATATTTATAGTCAAAAAGTCCTTGTTGGAGGTAGATCGATTTTACTTTAAGCTATCAAAGTTTTGAGATATTTTTAATTGTTATCGAGTTTACTGAAAATCAATTTTGAGCTGTTCAATTTTCTGATCAGTTAGGTGTAAGAATCAAAAATTGCTTCATTGACACATTTCAAAAGTGTTAGAAACTCATTAAATCATGAAGCAAACCTTAACAGTCAGAGTTAAGTGAGGGGGCAAGTGCAGTAACCTCAATGTATAATAAACAAGTGTAGGCATCATCTCTCCAAAAATTAGATTTGTCTAAACTATGAGTTGTAGGGTCTTTTCATCTTTCAGATTCCACTTACAGAGACTTCTACATATAAAGCTTTATCCTGTTGTAATTGATGTACTTCAAGAAGTTCAATTTTATTTATAATTGGGAAAGGTTTCTCTTAGAATTATCAAGTTTTTGGACTTGATTATATACTATCAATACTAGAATATTGATTATAGTTTTTTTCATGATTTTGTTTATTAATTTGTATTAGTTAATAATTTTTTTTTAAATATTCCCAGGTATTTGTTGTGGAAGTGCAAACAGACAAGGGGCAAAATATAGTCCCAAATCCCGGCGATGTTGTGACTGCAGAGGTATGATTTGAATCTTAGATATAATATAATTGATTGATATCTACAATTAATATAATAAACTCTACCTTCAATGATTCACGTCTCACAATTGGTATAGATTTTTGCATTTCCCAAAATTACACTCCTTTTTTGTGTCTGTTCCAAATATTATACTTCGCTTCAAATTTAGTTTTTTGCTTGTTTTCCTTATGAGAGGTAATATTTATTATTTTTTAAATGTCAAAAGTAAGTGCGTATTTTAATCCAAAGTTAAAATCTCGGATTGACCTATCCAAAACCAAACATGAAACAGTTTTTATAATTGATGGAAAAATTGTTTATTTTGTCGTTTGTGTTTGATTTATTTATTGTTTTATTACTGGAAACTTTTCATCCTTTTTAAATCAAATGATTGTTGTTTTTCTTTTATGTTACTGATTGTATGTTTTATAATTTTGATATTTTAGTTTAGAAAGTGTTTCATATTATGATTGTAACTGTTAAGTTTATTACCCATTTTAATTATTTACATGTTTTATTTATGAAAATAAGAAAAAAAATGTGTTCAATTTTCAATCCCTTCTGCTATTTCTTTCTTTATTCAGGACCTTTAGTGGAATTATTAGTATATTTTAGTTGTCTTATTGTACATTTAAAGATGTTTAGCTGTATATTTTATATGCAAAAAGTGAACCAATATTGAACTAAAAAGGAGAAAATTACCTGTATTTCATGTACTTGTCATTGTTCAGTACAATGTGTAGTTTCGCGCTATTGTCTAATGATGTTCAAAAGGGGCTTGAAGTGGAAAGTTCTGTTTAATTGGTTTTGAAACATTAATGAATATTAAAATAATTAAAAGACATCATTATAAATAAGAAACAAGTATGTAAATGTATTAAAACAAACTGTTTGTAACATGCTCTTTATTATTAGTAATTACTAGATACATTTCTAAATCTTCCAGTATAGAGTGTCCTGAATTCTTCACAAAAAGCTTTACTGTTATGTTTCAAAGTTTTTGCTATTTGGGCTGGTATCCTAGGAACTACATTCTCCTTGTATTGGGTCAATAATTTGAAACTTTCATCTAACAACAAACTTGTTTGCTGAGATTGGGTACTGAACCCTGTCTTCAACTGATGACATATAACTAAGATGGGTGTTAATGAAAGTGAGTTTGTTGCATAATATTGTACAATTCATTATTTCATACAATTTATTCTATATTGTCTTATCTCCAAATATTTTAAATTCACTACTTTTATTCAATTTCATAAACTTTGAAGAAAGCGATACACTTACTTGTGTTATTTTAAATAGTAATAAATATTACACACAGCATATACAGAAAGTAAGCAACAAACTGAAATTGAAACCGAGTGTGTTGTTTAAAAGGGACTTGGAGGGGAGGTGGTAAGCTGGGAATTGAAAAAATTAATTATCCAAGAAGTCATTTAGTAAAGGAAGCATTATTTTGTTTATTGAAAATAAACCTGTGATTGTGATCTGCAATTTCATAACTTAGAAACTAGAATTTTAATGTTTATTTCAATTTTTTTGAAATGTTTTTACTTCATTGAAATTATTTGTTGTAAAAAAAGTACCAGTCGTTAAAATTTTCAAAAAAGTCAGTAAAATTTTTGAAGAAGTTGGTAGTTGATCTGTGATTTCAATTTAATAAATTAAATGGGGAAACCAGGTAAAAATTTATTCCATTATGATTCTTTTAATACAGAAATATAGATTTCTATTGTCTACTTAAGTGTACTTAAGAGAAATTTGATTCACAAATCAAATTAAAAGTGAAATTGAGATTAAGGAGCTAGTATGCAATGTAATTGGTGGTATATAAATTTTTTTTTTAGGTTGTAGAATTGCATATTTGTCTGTTTGCTTTATATATTTATATGTGCAGGTTTCCGTAATCACTCAGCGATATGCTCGATGTGCCATCAAATGTATACGCGATACACCCTTAGAAAAACCATTGAGGGCCTTAATAAACAGAGAAGAGGTTCAGGCGACTAACAAAGACCAAATAGAAATTCATAAAAGCTTTCGACCTGGAGATATAATACTTGCCAGAGTTGTATCCTTTTTTTATAAGTTATAAAAATTTTAAATTATTTCAATAATAAAATTATAATTTTTTTAAATTAATTTATAAATTATTTTGTGTATCATTAATCATTGTGTTATTGTCTTTAGAATATCTAAATTATTGCTGTGTTCAATATCTTGTAATTTCATGGGTTGGTGTAAGCAAAATCTAAAGAAGAAAAAATACTCTTTTATTTTATATTGTATTTTTTCTGTATTGTTCCAACATAGAAAATGTCATAAAAGGTTTGTCATTATTTACTATTGAATGCCAGCATTAATTAAATAATTATTTAATCTATTTTTAGGTTTAATCTTGACCATCATCCTAACTATCTTTTTCTAAGTGAAATTTTATCAGTTAAAATTAAAATATAGGTCATTAAAAAGCATGTTTATAATACTTTTTTAGATTTATTGAGTTGTAATTAATGCAAGGTATGTTTATCAAGCATTGCTCAAAGTTATAGGTCACCCTGTTAATTTATTTATTTCTCTGCTATGGCATTCTTGCTATGCTACTATGGTCTCTATCAGGACTATGAAATGGACAGCATCATGAATCTTGGCAACAAATATACTGTAGTTTATTATTCATACCTTAAAACTTAGATTTTTTCAGTGGTGATGATAGTACACCATGTCTCCTCTGTTATGGAATATTCATTTACCGAATATATTTTAGCAATATTCATAACATCCTTCATTAAAACAAACCTCACTTTTTTTTTTTATCCACTAACTTAAGTTAGTTCTATTTAATCAATTCAATTTGAATTTTTGTAATAATTTGGGAAGAATGTTCTGCTTATTTAGACTAATATACATAATGTCATACGAAAAAATAAAAGTGCACTTGCTTGGCCAAATTGAAAAATAACACACCATCCATTATTGATAAATAGTCAAATAGTTTTTTTATGAATTTCAACTGGTCAAAATTGCTAATACATCAATACTTATAAACATTTAAAAAAAAAATAACTTATTTTCATAATATTTCCTCTTGAAAACTTTTCAGCTTTCTAAAGAATATTTTCCTTAACACATTCTGTTAGTTACCCATAAAGGAGCTTCAGTCATATCAGCTCACTACTGCTGAGAATGAGCTGGGAGTCGCTATTGCTTACAGTGATGCAGGTTTGTTAATTTTATTTCAGTTAAGAAGAAAAATATTTTTATTATTTATGTTATTATGATTAATTTTTTTGATAGAGTAAATATTATAGTCTTTTTGGTGTACTTAAAGTCTCAGATAGTAATGCAGAAAGGTATATTTGGAGTACAATAATAAATAGAATTTTATCGTAAGATTAGAAAGTTATTTCTTGTCATATTAATTTTAAACATGGTTGATATGTATATGTAAAAATATATTGACATCAACTCTAGAAGACACTGATCTTAATGCCTCATAATAAACTTTCCAAGCCCTTGTAAGTTTTGCTGATTGTTCTGTATATATTGAGGGTTATTTTTTTTTTTTTTTTTTTACTAATACTTGTACAAAAAAGTTTCATTTATTTAAAATACCAGTTTTTTTTTATAATGATATTTTAATTTAAAATGCTATATGAATATTGACTTTAGGTTTATTCATGTACTTTTCCTATTTTCTACTGAGATAGTTAACAGTAATTAATTAAATTTTAACAGGTTATTAAACTATCTGACATTATATAAATTGCATAAATAATAATGTTAAATAAGGATTTCTGTCACTGAAACTCTTATGCACAAGGATCCTTGTAACAACCTGATGTTAAATAATCAGTTTTGGAGTTTATCATCTTAAAAGCAATTATACCAACAAGGCTGAGGTTTTATATGATTCTAGTTTTTCATATTTTTACAATGTAATAAGAAATAAATTTTGACAACATCCATTTATTTTTAAAAATTATTTTTATGTAGTGTTTTGTATTTTATTATTATTATTTTATTTTATTTTATGTTTTCAGATGCTCAGATGGTCCCAATCAGCTGGACTGAAATGCAGTGTCCCATGACTTATAATAAAGAATTCAGGAAAGTTGCCCGAGTTTTACCAGAAAGTGACAAAGTAGATAAAGATAAATGAAGAAAGGATGGATTAATATCTTCTCATTATGTATAATTTTGTATATTTGTTAAATAAATAGAAAATACAACTAATTCTTTAACCTTTCTCGTCCACTAATCCAATTTAGCAGATATAAGATGAGATAAAGATTGGTTTATATAGCATTATACACTGAATAATGAAATATTTCAATTTGGCTCTGATAAAATGTTGTATAAACTGATAACATTTGAGGAATTTAATTTACATCTGACAATAGTATATATGTCTATATATA
>NW_027110400.1:367779-369921 GCF_000696795.3 Halyomorpha halys
TATATATATATGTTACAATAGTAATTATGATCATTCATTGATGTATACTAAAATATTAAGAACTTCTTTTAGTGCACTATGATTTTTACAAATTTCTAGCATTACTGAGAGCTGGTCATAGACACTACACTGCTGTGTCTCATGGTGGCTGATAAATATTTTTGCTCAAGCATGGTTGAAGATTATTATACTTGGATAAGCCATAATTACCATACAAATGCTCTAGTATGCGAGTGCTAAAATATTGATTATGGATGCTTGAGCGCATGTTAGAGAGGTGAAGAATAAACTAAAGCAATTTTTTAGCAGGTGGGTTCATTTCAAACTGAATTATCACCCTATACTAAACCAGTCCTGGTTACTAATAGTCGGATGGAATGTTAATCATATTTCTTCAGGTAAAGAAAATATGTGTTCAATGAAACATTTCATTTTATTTGATAACTAGTTAATGATCAGAGTAGGCATACTTCTCATGCAGGAACTTTGGATTTTGGCAGACGTTATTAAAATTAAATTATAATAGTTTGGGAGCAAATTAACATTTTTCACTGTTCTGTTATTGATGATTATGAGCACACATCACCATGCAATTGCATTTTTTTATCAGTTGCTCAGAATTTGATAAAAGTTGGTTACTAATTTGAATTGGATTCTTTTAACAGTTTTATTCTGCACACTTTGTTGTATGTTTAATGACATTAAATGTTTTGTGTTATTTTGCACAATTTTAATTTTTGTTATTCTAAATTGCATCTTTAATGATCATTCATGAAAAAATTCAAAATAATATAACTTTAATGCACTGACGAGTTCCCAAAATTCATGAATCAATTTTCAGGACCATGGCTAAAGAAACATATCAGAAGTTGGCCACATTAGAGGGAAAGATCCTCTGAAAAATATTTGGACCGGTGTTAGTCGATGAAAAGTGGAGACGAAGAACAAATGAAGAGGTTTACAACCTCTTTAGTGAGCCTGACGTTTATCTTGTCAAACGGTATCTTTTGTTTTTTTTTCGTTTGGCTTTTATAAATGGTTTGTCAAAAAGAAAAATAAAGAAGTCCATACAGCAATTAATATAACAGAGTTATTCATAGATTATATTAATTAACAAAGAGAAATCTGTTCGGATCCAAATATATATTTCATGGTTTTGGCATCTGAAGATTTTTATTGAATGTTTTCAGATGTTTGTCACTGAAAAATCTGTGCTCTACTTATGATTGACCAAATAAAAACCCACGACTTAATTTCTACAAGATAGCTGTGTCACATTCTTGTACACAATGCCTCAATCTGACACACAACCTGTACACTAGTTTATATATAGTACAGTCTCTAGTTTCATATTTGATGCCTGTTTATCTGTATTATCGAAGTTCATATTTTTCTTAAGTTTCATTTAATATATTGTTAAATAGTGAATCCAGAATATGTTTATTTCTTTATTAATGGGCTCATAGTTATCTATGGATATGAGTTTTAATTTAAAGATATATTATCTAGAGGAGACAGCAAATGGTGCAGTATCGAAATTTATAAATTCAGCTCTACAAAGAGGCACCTCACACTGTTAAGTGATAGAAGAGGAAGCATTAAGAATAAGAAGAAAAGAAAATATTATCATAAGGTTTTTTATTTATACTGCAAGTCATAAAAAATATTCTTTATATTGATTTATCAAACTTGAATTGAACTTTATTTAGTAATCCTCCTTCATTGGAGTTTCTGCCAGTGCAATACTGTTTAAAAGACCATTGCAGTTTTATTTGGTTTACCCATTGCTTGTGTTCAATATCTGGTATTCGTGTAACAGAACTTTCACTTACCTTTGTGATGAATGATCACTTGAGATGAAAATAATTCGTGTACATTTCAAAACTGCTATTTCTTTATTATAGAGGATGAAAACCCCCTTTGCTTCATATTTGTTATATTATTATATTTCATATTTGAAAGTGGAGATAAAATCCGATTATTGTAATAACTACTATGGAAAAGCAATAATTACCTAATTTTGTTATATTTTATATCTATTGTTTATTACTATTAATAATAAGAGTTTTTAATTTTTCAAAGAAATAAAATGAAAGTTTTTCATTTTTCTGTTGCTATGAAAATTTTTATTTAAGGGATACC
>NW_027110400.1:369971-370763 GCF_000696795.3 Halyomorpha halys
TTTGAGGGAAAGATCCTCTGAAAAATATTTGGACCGGTGTTAGTCGATGAAAAGTGGAGACGAAGAACAAATGAAGAGGTTTACAACCTCTTTAGCGAGCCTGACCTTTATCTTGTCAAACGATATCGACTGAGATCAGCTGGACATGTGGCCAGGATGGAGGAACAGGAAACTCCTGTAAGATTGCTGACTGAGATCGTTCATGGCTGGAGAAGAGTTGGCTGCCCCTGACTTCAATGTGTTGACTGTTTGGCTGCGGATGCGAGGGGTTTGAGAGTTCACAACTGGATGTCAGCAGCGGAGGACAGAAACAACTGGAAGTTGCTGGTTGAGGAGGCCTGGACACTTCAATGTGTTGTAGCGCCAAACTAATAATATTCCGTTTTAGTTATTTCTTCCACCAGAATAAATCTTTATCAAGCTGAGCACTCAAAGAGAAAACTAATTCTTCAAAATATCAATAATCTATTAAAATGAGTTGGTGGATAGAAAGCTATTCACTGTCAAAATTTAATAATGGAACAGTATTTTTCACAACTTGTGAACAAACTATCTGAAATGACAGAAAACTTCTACTTGATAATAATTTATAATATATGGGTTTTATCTTTTGTTTTTTTTTCGTTCGGCTAATGTAAATGGTTTGTCAAAAATAAAAATAAAGAAGTCCATACACCAATTAGTATAACAGAATTACTCATAGATTATATTAATTAACAAAGAGAAATCTGTTCGGATCCAAATATATATTTCATGGTTTTGGTATCTGAAGATTTTTATTGAATGTTTTCA
>NW_027110400.1:371148-405002 GCF_000696795.3 Halyomorpha halys
CTTGATTGTACATTTATCCACTGAGGTTAATTAAAACTGTTAAAGCAGGTTTTATGAAACCATATTTTGAAAAATACAGTAATCATTTATACATATAAAATTCCTTATGTGTTCTAAAACAGAAAAAAAGTTTAACTATCTTATAGGCTTTTAACAATGGTACTATCTATAAACTAACTTTCAATGTCTTTAAAGATGATCAAGGTGAATTTTAAGAATATCTTCATAAAGATTTATGAATAATATTCTACCATTGGGAAATAAAAAATATAAAACTTAATTTGTTGACTTATGAATAACATGCCCTATTGGCACAATATTAATTAAAATTACCATTCTGACATGAAAAAAAAAAGTCATTCTATTCTTTTTAGTTCTTAGGATTTTGTTTTCCTTTTCTGAAAATACTTGTTGCGTTTCTGTTGCAAAAGCTACAACTCGTATTTATGGATCACTATCCAATTTTAATTACAAATAAAATAAATAATTTATTTTCATGTAAACTTCTTTTTAATTATTAAAAGAGAGGGTGTGAATCTTCTGCAATTAAGTGATTTATAGATTAGGGATAAAAAAAATTTTTTTATGATGTTTACATTGAAAACCTTATACAATTTATTAAAAAATTTATTTATTTTTTTCAAATTCATATCTTTTCTAACATCTCTCGATGTTTTTCTAAAATCCTTTCAATTGACGCTCTTCTTTTATTTAAATAAGATCCTATTCTCACCAAATCAGGTATTGAATATTTATCTCCGACGATCTGAAAAGTAAAATCTAACTTTGTATTAATTTCCATTAATTTATCAATTACAGAAATGGATGCAACTTTGTTTGGCGATTTTACAATTAATGTCTCTTCTTCACTCATTAAATCCCCTTCTACATGCTTAAAACTTCTGATATCTTCAATACTATCTTCTTCTTCCGTCATGGTACCTGATGGTATTATACGTTTTAAAAGATCCGAAATGATGAATTTTATTTTAAGAAGATATTTGGCACTTTCATCAAGATCACCATCAGATAAGATTCTGTCAGCCATTGATATAAACATTTCCTCTTCTTCTTCTTTCACTGGCTGGACAGGTTCAACAACAGAAATATCCGATTCTGTCTTCGTTAAATATTCTACTGAAGTGGATGAAGTATCTGGGGTTTCTACAATTTTCTGTGAAAATGAAAAGTAAATTACTATTAATCAGTAAAATTAAAAGTTGACAAAAGTTATTTTTTCCTAATATGCACATTTACATAAGTTAATTTTTTTTTTTATTATTGTGTCAAGGAATCTATCACTTATGAGTCATTATTACCATAATTTTCGGATTCTCTAGATTGTCCCATGGTAGTCTGGACTTTTAGGCTGTACCCCAAGTGCCACGATCAGAGAGTGAGTTAAATTTAAATTATTTCTGACTTGAATGTCAAGTATAATTTCTTCAATCAATTTTTTTTTTTTTTGTATGAATATTCTAGAGTAATATTTTATGAATCTAGTAGTATATAATTTTGCCTTCGATAAATTATAAGGAATGAAGAAATACAAATTATTCACTACATTTAATTATTTAATCATAATTCAACTATTGTTTACTAAAAACATTTTAAATTAGAAAAAAAAATAGAAACTTCAAATTGGGCAGAAAGTTTATGTGATGAAAAAAGTGTATAAAATATCCTTAGATTTTTTGACCAGCTTCAACGTGTGGGATGAAACCACTAAGATTTGGTGGAATTTTGGGCTTAAACCTCAATTGTCTTGAATAACGGATGATTTTACAAAAATAAAATTTAATTTAATTTGACATATTTTACAACACAATACCTCTAAGCTGCACTGTTGATCACTTTAAATTCACGAATCTGTCATGGCCTACCTTACACAATTAGTCAAAGTGACTCTCTATGCAAAGCAATTCTTATTACAAGCTTCTACGAGTAGAAAAATATTTTTCATTTAATTTATTATGTTTTCAAAAATTTTGGAAATTATTTTTGGCATTTCACGACCACTTAGTTATGACTAAGCCTGCATACCATAGTTTGTAAACACTATAAGTGATTAGAAAATATTCAAAAATTACAAGATTACTTTGGAGGCCACCATTATAGATTAAACTACCCAAGATAAGAGCCTAAAAAGTAAAATAAACAGGAATATCTAAGGAGAAATGTTTTATTTTACAAGCAGGAATACTCAAATATATTCAGTTGCTAGATTACACAGCATACTTATCGGTCCATTATTTGATATCATATTACTACATTTATATAAATATGGAAATGGTTGGGGATGCGGTCAGTGAAGAACACAAATAAATAGAATTTATTTTATTAGCGACAACATTACAACAATATTTCAGTCCTTTATCAGGGCTAAGAACAAAAAACCAGATAACTTCAAATTTTTTAAAATGTTTTTTGTTTTTAGTCTTGATGAAGGCTGAAACGTCGGCATTAATGAAATAATTTCTACTTATCTGTATTCTTCACTGACCATGCCCACAACAATCTTCTTATATAAATGCCATGATCAACAACTAACGAATCATTAATACATTTCTATTTTATTTATTTTTATGGTATTCTGTTCATTATACCTAAATATCAGATAACAGTATACTGTACCTAACTAGCAATTACAGTGCATTTTTATATTTTATTTTTTCTCGTGTCTGTTTTAATCTCTCATTTATCCCGTTTTTCTCTTTTCCAATCCATCAAAAAAACTGAACATGTATAATGTATGTATGTATGAAAATAAATAAAAGTTTTATTTCAATTAAAAAAGCTAATCAAATGTCAAAATATTGTTATGCGCACTCATAAAGAAAAATAAATAAAGGAATGAATAAATAAAAATTTAGTAATAAATTAAAAGTGAATAATAATAAAACCAATGAACAATAATATATGGAAAAATAAAACAATTAAACAGATAATTATTTATAATGAAAGTCCAAAGTAATATTCTCCGCCAACATAATAATATCCCTAATGCTAACACCTAGTCTTCTAAAACGCTCCTTGTCCTATTTTGATTTGTTGCACAAAATCCAAACCAAAGACCTTTCAATAGGTGTCAATTCGATAAACCTTGTCGAAGTTGGGCAAGTCATTTTCTGTAAGGAGATTCATCCATTTTGATCCTATTGTTCCAACATGTTGTGAGTAGGCAATTGTTGGGGGCATTTTTCCAGGACATGGGTTGGTGTTTCAGACTTCTTACTGCATTTTCAATCGAGGAACCCAACTCCCATCTACTGTTCGCTGGCTCCTGGAATTCCACACAGGTATGCATAAATAATATACAGTTTTAAGACTTTCGCCCATTCCAACCCTGAGAGTACATGCTTCTCAAACTCAAATCTGTTAACTTTTGAGGACTCTTTGAAATGGTAAAGACCAGTGCTCTGCCACCTGGAACTAGCCCATTGTTCAAAGCCACCGCCTTGCACTGACTGCCCTATAACTAACTATAACACTTTTGTAGCCCAGATCAACACATAAGCCTTTCACCACTTTCTGTTTCATAATTGTAAGTACACAGGAATAGGGCATCTGGCACATTAGAAATTCATTGGGAAATGGACCAATGCTGCGAAGTAAAATGTTTTACCAGTGACAAAAGATTAAATATTAGGAATGATATTCAATAAACATTTTTAGTTCATTTTAGTTCATAATTCATCGGTCTTATTAAAAATTAAAATCCATTTATATAATATTATTATATATTATATACTAATTATAAAAAAATCAGATTTATATGAATAATCAATAGAGTTAACTAACAGTTGGGGAAGTTGGTATCTGAAAGTATTTACGGTTGAATATGATTTCATAAGTATGCTTTTCAGTAAAAACTCTTCTAGGAATT
This sequence comes from Halyomorpha halys, assembly GCF_000696795.3. Classification (NCBI taxonomy): domain Eukaryota; kingdom Metazoa; phylum Arthropoda; class Insecta; order Hemiptera; family Pentatomidae; genus Halyomorpha; species Halyomorpha halys. The sequence continues at coordinate 375,035 of NW_027110400.1, forward strand.
CATTTAAGTTTTTATATCATTATTATTAGTGAAAGGTTACTAAAGATATAACATTTGCATCATGTGTATATGTGGAATTACTAAATTAAATGAGAGGAAAAAAATCTTACATGATCAAGTAATTTCTGTTTGAATTGTTCGAGTTTCTCTAAATCTTTCATAAATTTGTCTCTTTCATTACACCTTGGTTGAGTAATATTTACAAATTCCTTTAGCTTTCTGATTAATTCTGATAAAACAGTGGCATGGTTTTTTATTGAGTCAAGTAATTGGTTGTTTTTTATTTGTAAGTTTACATAAATTTCTATTTTATCTTTTAAAGGTATCAAAGCTTCTTCTATTTTCTGTTTGCCCTCTTTATGCACTTTTTTCACTTTATCGCAAAAAGAGTTTTTCAATGAAGGAATATGCTCTGCAGCTTGCAATATTTTAATCGTTTCTAATTGTTTATTCAAATACTGTTTTTGTATGCCGACCTCCTTCTCTATTTCCCTTGTTTTCGTAGTCCAATATTGAATGTAAGAACTGAAAAATATAAATTATTAATAGCAATTTTATATAAAGCTCATGTGATTTATTTTCTGTACCTTTTTATAAAAACTGTAGCTTTTGTTGCTAACATAAATTAAAAGGTGGTTACTTCAGTATCGACTTTGAAAAATTTGTGCAGTCAATGAAGCATTCAGAAAACAGGAGCTATTATTCAAAAACATCATTATTTGTATCAAACTAAAACATTTGCTTCCCAACATCAATAGACTGTAGGTGAAAAATGTATTCCAGAATGGTTCTTATAGATAAAATATTTTTTGATATATTTATTATTTTTATTTTTCAAGAATAAAAGTCTCTTTTTATCACTTCTTCATTTCTAATTTCACATCAGAACCACATTTCGACTAATGAAATTTAGGATATCAAAAGTACTATTGAAAAGCAAATGAACTTGTTTAAAAATATAGAAAGGCTGTAGGTGAGGTAAGTAGATGATAAAGGAGAACATTTGCTAGCACTAGCTGATATAAAAATATTTTTAAAACATCATTAAATCATTTAGAGCAGGCTCCTTTTATCCTCTTTGTGAAATGTTTGTAACTTTGATGAAGATTATTTGGTTTAAAATGTTTATACTACCTCATTTCAAGCTGAAACAACTCTTTTTGTTTGGACAACTCAGAAGGTAAAAATATATTTTTATAGCTGTATTCCAGTTCTTTTTCTTTATGAACAGCTGTTGTCATAATTTCTTCTTCTAAAGCTTCTCTCCTCAGACTCAGGGCATCCTCAATTTCATTTTTAATTGTTGTTTCAATGAAACGATCCATGTCTTTCATGATCATCTAATTAGATAATTGAAAAAAATTAATAAATTTCTTTTTCAAGAACTTGTTTTCTTTATTCCCCCCAAACCTTCCTTAAAAAATAAATAAATAAGATAATACTTAATTTTAATTTTCCTAAAAGAAAGTTGTAATTTAGTGACCAAATGAATGCGATGGTCGCAGTATTACACAAAATGAATCTGTTGTATTTGAGAAATAAACAAGGAATTAGAAATTGTTTTCTTCCATACTGTCTGAAATTAAACAAATTATTGTAGCATATAAAGTTAATAATCTATTCTTAAATATGAAACCTTCTATTATAAGTCAGGAATTTCACAATAAGTACATACAGAGGGTTTCATAGTAACATGCACATAACATCTCTACAATTTTCACTAGGTCATTTACAGTTGCATATGATCTATCTTTTGAAGATATTGTTAATTTTCTAATCTTTTCCAGCACACTTAGCATTTGTAATGGGGTGATTTTTTTTATGGATTCTGATAGTAAATCAGATTACAATAGAAACAAATTCATATCAGATACCTTGACGAGGCTTACAGGCCAGTTTGACAATTTATGAACAAAAGCTGTAGAAACTTAAAAAAAAAACCTTGAGGACAAAATTGCTTCAGAATTCAATTCTTTTTAAGAGTTCATCATCATAATCGAGATTTATTCATTGAAGCTTCATCATCAAAGCAACCATTTTAGTCATTAAATTTTTCACATAATATTGAATTCTAAAATGATTTTTTCTTTAGGGTTTGTCAATTTTCCATACTGTTTACACACAAATTATAAAATATTGTTTGCAGTTTTTAGTGATTTGCACCTTCAGAGCACATTGAATAAAAAAAGTGGCACATAAAAATTCAATTAGGATGAAAAATGAAAACAACATTCTTTTCTTTTTCATTAAAAGTTTAGCGTGTGGAAGTAGTTTAATAATGTCCACTTAATTAATTTCTCAGACATCAGTGTCTTGATATTCCAATTGTGAATTCGATTTGTCAAAGCAACAAGGTCTCAATTATGAATGTTGAAAAAAATTAGATATTTAATTCCTCCATTACTGTCATCATCACTCCCTAGTCCCTTGAGAATTATTATTTAGGCTTAGGAGTGAGAAATTAACTAATTTTCATTTATGTAGTCAAGAGAAGCCTCACAGAAACAAAGATAAGCATATATATATAAAGAGATTCTGAAACACCACAAAACTATTTAATGTACAAAACATTTATCTTTATTGACTTTGTTGAGTACTAGGGAGTGACCATCAATAAAAATACTCACACACTTCTTATTCTCTATCATATCCTAGAACCTAATGAAGAGGCTGAAGAAGGGAACAAACGAGACCATCTGTTTTTCTATCCATCTTTCTTTTTAAGGATATATTGGTGGACTTTTCAAAAATGGACTAGGGAACGAATGCAAACTGTTTGAAAGAGGTAAAAAGTATAGCAGTGTACACATTGGTATATTTATTCTAAAATTTGAATTATGTTTCATACCAAGACTTGAAAGAATGCTGATTAGGTTTTCTGCAAAAGAAACTGGTACCATTGACTTATTAAGTCTAAGAGTCAGCTTTGTAATGGGACTAGGGAGAGACAAAACAAGCATTAAATATTTGTTTAGTTATACAACAATTAATGATTTGAATCTCAAAGGAAGTAGTAAATGTTAGCTTCAAGGAAGATTATAACAAAAAATGAAATAATTTTTAAATACCCTTAATTGATATAGCACTAACATTGCAGAATGGCCCTATATATTTTGGGGGCAAAACAACATAAGTCTTACATTTTCGCTGTTTTATAACAGTGGTAAGTTATCATTTCGTTGTAAAACGACTTAAGACAGTGCTAGCAGAGATTTCCCTTCTCATAATGAGAAATGGTCTCCAGTCAAAGTTCCAGTTGAAACTTTGTGAATTAGATTGGTGTTAGAGAAGTAATAATAATTTATTGGTAATTATTAACTTTCTTATTTTCATAAAGTTAATTAATTTGAGAAAACCTATAAGTCAACCAAATTTAAATACCATTACTCTTATTGTATTAATTGGTTACATAACAGATTCAGGGTCAGTTGCACTTTAAGTGATGTATCCTCTCTATCTGGTTAGTCTTTTTAAAATTTTTGTTGTGAAATTTCACATCAATAACTTAAAATATATCAACCAAATAAAGATAGTACTACACCACACCAGAATATATATATGGGTATTACTGAAGATCTGACTGCTTTGGGGTGATGAACTAGCTCTATTTGATCGGCCTTTTTTAGGTGTTTTTTGTTGATGAATTATTTATGATCTGCATTTATGTGACCTTAAGTTCTTTCAGTTGTGATAATGTTGGGATTGCCAAAACATTAACTTTTAGTTATTTACTGCTAGTTGAAATACACAAGGCTTTCTTTTGGCATTTTCCTATAATCATATAGTAGTTTTTGTACCCTTACTGTGCTTTTACTCTAACTTATTAAACATTTAATATTGAATTAAAACAAAATGAATAAATATTGATTTTAGAACCTGAAATTTTGTTTAATTTCTACATACAATACATTTTATATATATTTCCAAAACATCTTACATTAGATGCAGTGTCAACTGTCCTTTGAAACTCTTTCATCCTATGTTGGTATTTCTTTCCTTCTTCATCTATCATTTCTCGTATTCCATTGTATAAATTATCTTTTAAATATGATGCAATCCTTGATAAATATTTGGTTTTGGCTTCATCTGCTTTCAACTTTCTAACATATCGTTGTTTCTCTTCTTCAAGCATTGGTTTAGCTATGTATAATATTTTTTAATTAACTCATATTATGAGGGATAAAGTACAGGTATAAAACATATTACTTAGTTTAGTAGTTTAAGCATAGGCTTAAACAGTCTTTGTTTCACTAAATGTTACAAGTAACTTCAAACCAGAAGGGGGATTTTGTCTAGTCCACTTGACAAAATGAACAAGATTAGTCTTTCAGTATTTGTGTAGATGATGGAAGACTCCAAGCAACGATGATGGCAGAGAAAGGAAACACTGCTATGAAACTTTTCTGGTAATTTCTATGCTTATTTGGAAGGTTGATTACTTGTGCAGTGTTCTTTGTACCTTTTATTTTTCAAGTTGTTATTTATTGTCTCTGAAGTTGTTTGTGTCATATTTCTCTTGAATGTTTATCAATCAAATCATAAACATTTGGAAATTCTCTCGTATGGAAGAAAACATAGTTAAATATTTCCAAAGTTTGGACCTGATCTCACATATTGAATCTTCAAGTAAAAAGAAAATAAGAATTCAAAGATGTTGATTAGAAAATTAAATGCAGCAATGTAGGTAACTGCTCATGGACTCCATGCCTCCTATCAAGATTTGATTTTGTTCACAATTGAAAAAGTAGACTATTGCATCCGTCTTTTTAATAAATATCAATTATCCAAACCAAATGAACTAAAACTAAATCTAAGGATTGAACATCATGTAATTTTCATTTCTACTAGGTTAAGTTTTGTTTGGTATTTTCATGTTTACAGTTAATTGGAATTATGTGGTGGGTAAATTAACTCTTCAGTACATTGACACTAAAAAACCTGTTTATATATATATATATATATTTTTCATGTTTACAGTTAATTGGAATTATGTGGTGGGTAAATTAACTCTTCAGTACATTGACACTAAAAAACCTGTTTATATATATATATATATAATAAAAACAGCACTATTTTTTTATTTTATTTTGTCTGGATAATTAATATTCTTTGATTTTGTTTGGGATAGACCTAAAAGTCCAATTTGTCGATAGTGGACAACATAAAAACCATAACTAACTCATAACCTAATTCTTGAAACACCCTAAACTGTTCAATAGGAATCATAAGTGGTTTTGAATGGTATTCTGTTTTGATGGAACTAGGTAAAATTTCTTAGTTATAATTTCATTGGGAGAAGGTCTTCCACACTTTACTAGTATATCTACTCAAATTATATGTAGGAAGTATTACATACATATGTATGTCAGATATGAAAAATTGTGATTTCCTTCTAGAAAGCATTAGCTCCTATATGTTGAGTAAGGATGAAAACAACTGCTTTCAATAATCAGATCGGTATGATTCACACACTATAAAGGAATACTGGATCTTTTTTATGATTCACTAAAAAGTGAAAAAAACTGAAAATAAATAAGCTGAACCAACACCATTCAGAGAGAGGAAAAGAAGGGAAGGGTAAGATAGAGGCCAGGCCATGATTCTAGAGGATTGCAAAAGCAGGGGTGTTGCTACAACAATTCGTAGTGAAGAGGAAACAAAATCTTAAATTTCCCATCAACTTTGGCTGAATTTCCTGACATTATTAAAATATTTAAATTTTCTCAAACTATATTATACTATGAAATATTTAAATTTTCCTCACTCTTTTTATTTGAACCTTTTGTTTATTTTTTATTTTTTTACAGTTGGCAAAAATAATTTTCCATAACATCGACAAGAAGATGTCTATAAAAATAAAATTTCCTGACTTCAGATTCTATTCATTTTATTTTTTAGTGACTCTTAGAGTAAAGAGCTTATAACCAGTTTTGCAATTTGAAGCAGATTCTCATATCTCAAATTTTATAACTTTTTGGATTTTAAAATTATTGAGGAACAGGTGGCACTTCCCTACACCTCTATTGGCAATATCCCTGTGATTAAGTCCTGATTCGTTTAACTCTTTACAGAACGACCGGTCATATTGTTCCCACTTTAGAAGCATCATTAAAAAAAACACATGATGGCTTATTTTGCTACTATAAAGCTGTCAGAGATTGGGAAAAATAAAAATTTGATACTAGAACCAACAGGTATAGTCTGCTAAATGAGTAAAGATTAAATGGGCTTTGCCCCACTGTGCATTCTTGCCATTTGGATGCAGTTTATTGTGGTTCCTACTATTCTAGAGATTTTTTCTGCGAATAAGTATTCTTCTATTTAACAGATGTTGTAACTGAAAAATTATTAAAGTCTCAAATTTTTCAACCTGTTAATTTTTTTGTTACTCAATTAACAACTTCTTCATGGATTCATGAAATTTCAAAAAAATTATATTGACATTTGAACTACTATTCTGTCTCTTTTTCTATTATGTCCACAACAATTTATCTCTATTCATATGTTTAATTAGGATTCTTACTTTTAGCACTTTCTACAGCATCATTGTCGAACTAAAAAAAAAATTCAGCACAATTATTCTCGGAGCGATTGAATATGCAAAAAAAAGTCCATAGTAAACATTTGACTGCACTGTATATTTGTTATTTTAATTATTTATTTTTTTTATTTATATTTTCAGAAAGTGGCATTCAATTGCATATTGGGTGCCCAAATTTGAGAACTGCTACACCAGCAATATAAAAAACTCAATATAAACATAAAAAAGTCCATGGACCATCGGTTGGGTATAGATATATAGGTAAGTGTCTATACTAGGGTATAGATATATAGATACTGATATATAGGTAAGTGAAAAACAAAAATAAATGCTCGTCTTTATTAATTTTTTAATATATGACAAGTTTTAGGTGTGTATATCCTCAGAAAATATGTTAAAAGCCTAATTCTCTTAATCTACATAAATAGTATTGTTTTCAATAGTTTCATGACAAAACTAATTTACATGATGGTTGTAAAATCAGATATAAATTCTTATGTTATTATTCATCCTTCATCACAATGTAAGACACGCTTATAGAAATAATTATTTTGTCATAATCTAATTCAAATAATTATATACTTTAAATGAAAATATTTTATTATCTAATTTCTTTCCTAATTCTTTTATTCACAGTTTCATCATATTTTCACTCAAAAAAATTGCTCATCTTTATTTAATTCTTCATTTATAACAAGTTCTTATTGTGCATGTGTCCTCATAAAGCATCTTATTGTATAGAAATGCTTAATATTTCGTAAAGAACTACATATTTTACAATTTAGTACTTCAGTCAGAATTAAATTCATCTATTATTTATGGTTTTTAATAGATATTTTATAACAATGTTACACACATTCATTAATCATTAAAAGGTAGAATTATTTTATCATTAATAAAAAATAATATATTTTGCACACACACTATTTTGTTACTTATATTTTGCATCTTTATCAATTATTATGGTTGCATATATTTTCTTTCTCTCAATTTTCTTTTTCTTTCCATATTTCAATTTTTTAATTATTAATAACTAATATGTTCACACTTCTTTGCATTATATAACTCCATTTTTATTTTATTTCCTTAATTATGTTATTTTACCCACTTTTTCTCAGTGGCATTGATTGGATCAGTGGATATAAATATTACCTATGTATACATTTTATTTCCCACTTCTCTCATCACTTCATTGTATTAATTCTATTCTGTAAAATTATTCATTTTATGTCATTCTGTTTATATTTTATTTTTTGTTTTCTATACTTATTGTGGTTATCTTATTCTGTTCTTAGCCCTGAACAAGTCTAGAAACTCTAGCCGAAACGTTGGGACAATTAAATATGTTACACCAACTTATTTGTTTCATTTTGACCACATCTCCAACCATCTTCTCATAAAAAAAAGTAGTTCAAATAACCGCCAGAAGAGGCCAGCACAATCCAGACAGGCATTTCCGAAATCTAACAGGAAAATTTTTATTTTGTATTAGGATAGTAGGAGTTTACAGAAACTCACTCGATCAGAAGGCGATATTGATCGCCAGGCATTAAGCTCCTTCAATCAGCTATTCTCCTAATAGAATATAAAAATTTTCGTGCTAGACATTAGAAATGTCTGTCTGGATGGTGCTGGCATCCTTGATTTGTGCTGCTACCTTTAGATAGTTATTTTAACTATTATTATAAATATTTTCCAGCTGTGATTTGAACTGGCTAGTTTGGTGGTTTTGGTCTCTAGCGGTGAAAATTAGAACTATTATTTTAACATTCTAAATTATTTGAAATTCTGAATTGTTAATTTATAATCTTTGTTTTTATTATATTGTTCAGAATAAAAAATGTATTAAATTGTAAATATTTTCACTCTTATTTATTTAAGTATTTTCTTAATTAGTTATTTACTATGGATAAATAATTGTACATTACATTATGTTCTTATTAACTTAATACGCTGCGAAATAGTAAATAATAATAAAATATTGTTTTTAAAATATATTATTTAATTCAGCCTATCTTACACTAATTCCACCTTTCTATGAATGTTTGTTGGATTGTTTTAAAAGATGTGCTAGTCTAACACTTGTCAATTTTTTTTTTTATTGTTTTTATATTTGAACAACTATACTTTTATTCAATTAAAAATTATATTATACACCAAATAATAATCTAAATCTCCATTTGTTGTTTATAAAGTTTTCTTTTGTAGTGATATTTATATATTTATATGTAGAGATAAACCAGAGTGTTATTTTGGTTTTAAAACAAATTATTCAATTTTTACTAAATAACCCATACTAAAATTAAATATGACCTTTCTTGTTTGTTGAAAACATTTTTTGATTATTTTAACTTCATTTAATTAATACAAACTTAATATGTGACCTAAATGAGTTACATACATTCAATCATTTTTCTAAGATACACGTTGACAATTTTCTCCAAAAAGTCAAAAAATCCAAGAACCTCCTATAGTCATATATACATATACATATGCACATGTATCTATACATATACATATATGATCATACAATAAGTTCTTTTTGAGTTAGTTATGAGTGGTCAATCAGTCAAATGTAGACACATTTCTAAAAAAGAAATTGAGGTATTAACTTACAGCGTCTTCTTTCATTCCTTTCATTCTCAAATTTCTTCAATCTGCTCAGGATTGGAGACCTTAATGGTTTAATCATTTTAGCTATCATATCCGGCTCAATCTCCAAAAACTCAAAGCTGGTAAGTCTTCGTTTTTTCTAAAATGAATGTGAATTTAAAAAAATATATAAACTGTGCCTAGAAGTAATTACTATTCAATTTTATATTATTTTTACTTGTTTAGCTTTTGTATTTTTATGCTTATTTTTATATATAAAATTGTTGATACCTTAGAGCACAAATGTGTTACATCTATTTTTTGTTAGTTTTGAGAAATGTCTAACATGAATGAATTGAAAAGTGTTTCAAGGATTATAAGAGTTTTCAATGTTATTTTTATCATAAAAATAAATATGAAAAAAATAGAAGAAAGAAAGAGTAAAAGATTACTAAAGCACATATCAAAATTTTACTTATTAGTGAGAGGCAAACATGATACGTTTCTGGTTTAAGCTAACAATTTTATTTATACAGTTACACATTCTCCCATGAAATCATAATTTATTTATTTATTCTTACACGTTTATTCTATAATTCGGTTTCTGGCTTTTTTTAGTCACGAAGTAGGTTTGAAGATTGGTGGAACACATTGAAGTACAATCATTTATGTATGATATATTTTGTTCTAACCAATTCCACAACCATCCTAAACCTGTGGTCAACAATACCTCCATCACTATTAATCTATATTAATTTATTTTTGAGAAATTAAAGAAAGTGATAAACTAAATTTGTAGCCACAATTGCTAAAAACCAAACATACTTAAAACTGAAAGATTGCTGATTGACCGTGTGTATCAAAAATGGAATTTGGTCTGGGTGAGGTCAAATAGTACACCAATTTACTATTTGAGTTTTATTTGACCGTATCCGGACCAAATTCCATTTATTTATACTTAAAACTGTTTTTAGGTTGTAGAAATAACAAAACACACTTATATAGATAAATTTATTTGGAATCAATAAGAAAACACTGAGTATAACTTTTTTATTTTAGAACAAGAACAGGCAGGGTGGCAACTCTAATTATCCAACTCCAGTGTTGCCAGCAAAGGCCGCCACACCATTCTTGCTCTTTGAAACATAAAAGTAAGTTTACCATGAAAGGAATTGCACACTATATATACAGACTTGTCAGTAGCAGACAACTTTGGAGAAGTAGATGGAGCTTTAGAAAATGATCGGTTGCCATTTTGACAAGATCAGTACCCTTTAGAATTCTTTGACCATAATACAGATGGGTTGGTGCTGCAAGGCAGGAGGAATATATGAGATAAATAGGTATATAGTGGGTTGATATCATGTTTAAAGACATCTTCTCAAAGAATTCTTTATAGAAAAATATGAAGTTTGTTCAATTTATTAAATTACCCAGAGTGGTGCTGATATCAGCCTTACAAACATATTGAAGTCTTAACTGAACAACTGATGGTTCCCAAGGCCAGTTGAATAATGTTTGATGAAAATTCAACATTCTTAGACATCTTTTTTTTAACACAATTTTTACAACTGTGTTAAGTTTGGGATACAAGGCTATTGTAATTGTATTGGAAAGATGAAAATCCTCAGGTGAAATACTATATATATGAAAGTTTATTTAATTCTAACCAGACAGCTTTTACTTTTGTTTATTGAAATTTCATGATCCAGGAAAAGGTTAAGAAATAAAGATAACTATCTATCTGCTTTGTTCCTCTAGGTTGGTATAAATAATAATAATAGTGTTTATGTGAACAAACACATACTGCAGATCTCTAGTTGTATGACCATATACCTCTGAAATGTTTGGCTTCCATTCCTTAACCCAAAGTCAATTTTTAGGAATACAAAAAGGCCAAAAGGCTGCTGTGTTTTTGCCTATGCCCTCCTCTGCAACAGGTATTTGTAAACAGGTCTTTACTAAACCAACAGAGGAAAATACTGTACATTCATGAAGTGATAAAGAGAAAATTTGGCACTGGATACCTAAATGGAATAGTTTGGGAGTTGAGTTGATGGAAACCACCACAAGGTAACCAATAACCAGATTTCTTCTTGATCAAGTGGAGAGGAAAGTTCCATGGATTATTGAAGATATAAAAAATTAATGTAGACTGATAAATATCGTTTATGTATGGAAAAATCAGTATTACTTTCTAATTTCTAAGTTCACAAAAGTTTATGTGAACCTAGAAATATTTTAAGCATAAAAATGACATATATCATTGTTATATGTTGCTTCTTACCCCATTTTCATTCCTGACATTTTCATCAAACAATAATAATAAGTCATCTGGCATTCTGTCATAAACTCCAGGCAGCCATGGATCAACTTGATTCCTCTTATCCCACAATCTTCTGATCAAATCAGTAACTTCCACTTGTCTCTCTGTTAAGTAGTGATTAGCAAATCAGAAGCTATTAAAAATAAAAAATAAAATTTATTTGCACACTTATAAGTTTTATCTCAGACAAACTTACATGACATTTTAATAATCAATAAATAATGAGGTATTTGTTATTGATTTTAGATTCAATGTGAGAAGATGTTTTTTGGGGGTATGCTCAGTAATGACTAAACAAATATGAAAAAAATTATTTTATTTATGCCGACGTTTCGGGCAAAAGTTCAAGGCTGAAAACAAAAAGTAAGATAACAACTATAATTTAGAGGGAAAAAAAACAAATAAGAAATGTAATTTTTATATAAAAAAACAATTTTAAATTTTAAATGATACAACATAAATGTAAATTAAACATTAGATTCTAAAATTTAAAATTTTTATAAATGTCATAAAATACTTAGTTGTTTGTATTTCAACTGAACTTCCCTACTTGTTGAGATAACTTCTTTGTGATGAATCTTCATAATAAATTTTAACTTCACAACTTTACTTGAATTATCTTTAAATACTTTAGTGTGAAAGTTATTTTATTTATTTGATCATATCATTAATTAAATTTAATTAACCATTTCACTATTTACTTCTATTGAATCTTTGTTAAAATTATTATATTTGACTTTAACACATTTTTATAATTAGCAAAAACACTTGCTCTACATTTCAAAAATAATTCAACTTTTTATAGCCAAACTAATACACGTCTAGTTACTTTGAGCTCTTAGAAGAAACTATATATATTGGCTTTCTCAGCATCTGGTATCGGCTAAAAAGTACAACAAATGTAAATTTTTTCTGTTTTATTGTCACTTGCTGTCGCTTTATGTAAGTCTTTGAAAACTTAATCCACTTTCACTTCACATACATAACATAGCAAGTTTTATAAATTTGTATTGATGGTGTATTTCAGTAATTACAAGTTTATGGCAATCAGAGCTTGTTTTATATAGGCTGTAATGATTTTTAACTTAAAATTATGAAATATTCATTTTACATAAAAATGATTAAATAAATGTTATTTGTCAACACAATGCATAAATGTGCTATTTAAGATGTCTAATAATCCCACATTTCAAAGGAATTATTTATAAATAATAAATAATTCTTAATTCAGTCTTATAAAATAAATTACAACTTTTTATGCATAAAACATATACATTTTATTTTATCATAAAAATAATAAAATTTTTACCATGGTATAGATATTAATCAACTTTTATATATACATATATACTTTTTTTCACAATATTCACATTTTATCGTTCGATTTCCAATGTCTCTGCTCTATTCTTGGCAACAGTTAACATTAATTGATTTTATTTTACAAGAGACTTAAAATATTAGCACATTTCATATATATACATATACATATATTTATAAGAATTTAAGTAAGTAGCAGATGATATTAACTGAAGAGAATATATAATAATTCAAAGGTAAGAATAACACATAACAAATATTGAAAAAATTACTCACAAAAAAACTCAGACAGTGTTCATTTAAATAATGAAACATAACAACATGATTGACATTATATTGATTATCATTCTTTACGTTAAAACTTACTGACTTTTAATTTTTTTAACTAATATTTCCAATATATACTATCTATAATTCTCATCTTTGCAATATTATATTTTTTCTTCTGTCAGCATCACCTGCTTTATACTTAATTTCTTGTTATAATGTTTCTTAGTCTGTTTGATATATATAATTTTTTCCCTTTAAATTATGGTTATAATCTCACTTTTTGTTTACAGCCCTGACGAAGGCTTCAAATTGTTTGTCATTGCTGACCGCATCTCTGTCCATCTTTTCTTCATGTCAATAAATAATAATTGAATGGTTATAATGAAACAGGTTCTGGTATTGAATTATAAAAATTAGCCCATTACCTTTAATTGATATTATGAACACTCAAATTTAAATTTATGAAGGAATTCAGAGTATTTTTAAAGATGTGATGCTTTTCTGTTAATATTAATGGATAAATAATATATACTTACGCCTCTCATTTCCAAAAGTAGATTCGTAAATAAATGGAGTTTTGTGTGGTTCTTCTTTTAGTTTGGGCTTTTTGACTAACCTGACTTTCCAAAATTCTTCTTTTCCTTTGCTGTTGTGACCTTTAATAAATATATACTCCTTCCTTATTTTACGTTTCTTTATAGGCTGTTTCCTTTTATGGAAATTATCTTTAATATACTTAGATTTCTCTCTTTTTTCAGCATCTTCAGTGGCTTCAGTTTCATATTCAGAAACAACTAGTCGGTTCGCTTTACCCTTTAATCTCAATTTGCCTTCTTTAAGTAATTTGAAAGTTTCTTCCCTTGTTCTGGGCTTTTTCAATTTTATAGGAGAAGGTAACTTTATTCCCCAAAGCTTCCTGTGGAGTTCAAGTGTTTTTTCGTCCATCACTACAGGCTCTGCATTACCTTGGATAATCTTCTTTTTCTTTGCTTTCTTCATTTTTAATATTCTCTTTTTCTTTCTTTATTAATTCAAAACTACTAAGATAAATCTAGATATACATTTAAATAAATATTTGATTGAACAAGTTCAATAATGAATTCTATCATATGTTCGTAACAATAGAGGAGATTCAAAATAAAATAAACATTGGATAATTTTTAATCATTATAGGTAATAACTTTAAATAAGTAATCAATTTATAATTAAGAAAATGGAAAAGCTCATAAAAGGGGTCTATCATGTTTGACCAGTCCTGGACGCACCTTTCTAAACATTTGGTACAAAATGAAGTTTAATTCAATAGATTTTTCAAAATTGTATATCGTAAAAACATATATAGTAAACAGATGGTTAAATTTTTTATCGGCAAGATGCCAACACCAGCTGTTAATGATCAGATGTTGTAGATGGCTTTGATGAGTTTCAATAATAATGTTTTACCCAGAGATATCTTGAGCTGCTTTTTCCTTTTTTCTGTTCAGTTTCAAATTATGATATTGGAAAGGACCTTTCTATGATTAAGTGCTTCTATTTTTATCACCCATTTAGTGAGAAATCAATGATTTCTGTCTCATGCGATAAGATTATTTCCAGGAAGTTTTTCTAAGCAATATTCACGATTGCACAATATTTCGCTAGGGAATATCCTGTACAATTAGAAGAAAATAGCAAAATTTCATCATTTATTTACTAATTTAAACATTTTCTACTAATTAAAAGAATCCTAAGCTGACTCTTATATATTACCAGCTTCAGAATAAAAACAAAAATCAATAAAATTAGAGCTGAAATTGACATTATTAACATCCATGCACGCACTCATAGTAGTGCTAAACTAGACATTAAGGATTCATAAGAAAAAATAATTTTTAATTAATTATGTATTTAAAAAATATAATCATATTTACAAAATTTACAGAATAATATTTACATTTACATCATATATCAACATATTTTTTTAAGAGTTGTAAATGTTTTACAAACTTTTACATTTTTACTTGAGTTAAAAATTATAGTATAATTGTTGTCGCCTCTAGTCGTAAATTTATGTGGTTGTAAATTCCAAGACAGAGGTGCATCATCAAAACCATGGATATGAAGAGCAACCCATGGTATACCTGGACGAATGGATACATATTCCCTAGAAAAAAAAATATTGTCAATAAAATTGAAATACAAAATATTTAATATAACGATATTAAATAAATAAAAATAATTTTTTTTATTTAGATAAATTTGAATATATGTTATTACAAGTTAAATATGTTACATATTAATTCCATTAAGTAGATCATTAAAGTTGCTAACTTAAATGGAACAGTTTAAAATATATGAATAAAAAAAAAAGGAATAAAGTGCTCAAGAAAAAAAAGATATAATTTCTGAATTTCAAAATTAACCATTTATCCTAAAAGACCCTATTTCAATAGTTCAAGTCAAATGTAGGGGGTGACTTTCCATTTGGTGGAGAATAGAATATAAATAGAATAACTCTAACCTTACCCTGGTTAGAATAGGTTACCTAATAATAATTATCTTATCTTATAAATAAACTAAGGGATAACCTGTCCAGATTGGAGAAACTGTTGGAGTAGACATCACAAAATAAGGTAAGAAGGCATTTTGCCGCAATTATTCTCAGTACAGGCTGGAATAATTCAGCCACTAAATGGTCAATAAATGGCAGTGTCTACTGTTCTATATGGCCAGTTCTGCCATTTTACTAAGTTATAAAGATGAAATATTGAAAGAAAAATATAGATCATTTTTTTATTAAATTGAAAAACATTATAGCTATAAATTATTAACTTTATTTTATCTTTGTCTAGATTCTGAAAATATCTCCTGATGATGACACATTTAGTATATTGATAGGTATAATTACTTTTGTGCTGTTTTCTATAATATTTTAATTTCATATAAATTATAATATTTCTTAAGTTTATCAATTATACATATTTTTATAAATACATATAAATGCATTATGTATGTTATTTGTTTAAATGGAAGTAACATTGTTTTTAATATTGAAAAAAAATTTTGGTCATCGTTTAGATTCTTAATGAACTTTAATTTTCAACTTGTTTATTGCTGATAGAATTGATAATATCATTTTTTTTTTTAAGTATGTTGTAAGTTTTGTTTCCACTTTTTGTAATCGCTAAGCTCACGCTTTCTGTCCAGAAATTTAGAAGTTAGAATTTACTAAACTAATATCATTCCTACTGTTTTTTACAGATGTGAAACATAGCCTCTTACACAGAACAGTGGCTTAAGGTTTTTGAAAAGAAAGTATTGTGTAAAATATTTGGGCCGAAAAAGGATGAGTCAACTGCAGAATTTAGAAAGCTACAAAATGCCGAATTGAGGGAACTGTGCTTTGTAAATATAATTCAGGTTTTAGCATAGCTGCGAATAAGATGGGTATGTAAGATTGTAGGGCTTATTAACCAACCAATTTAATGAGCAATCATTCCACGGGTAGACCGAAATGTAGATGGAAGGATTGGGTCAAGACTGATCTGATAGACTGGAGAGGCAAAATGCTTCAAGAAATTAGGGATCTTTTGGCTCCATGAGGCTTCTTGTTTGTAGGATGGTATGAAGAGAAATACAAAGCAGAAGCACAAAAAGTGTTTGAAGTTTATGTTAAAATCAAAGTAAAATTTAAAACACTGATGCAATTTATGAAAAACTGAGCTATAGGAAGGAAGAAGAGTACTCAGGAGACAAACAATTTTGTTGAAAGGTTTGTTATTCTTACTATGACCCCACTGTCATTGCAAGGGATGTGGAGTCACATTAAGTTATTATTTTGTAGTAGAAATCAAAAAGATCATAAAAAATATCAATGAGAGATAACTGGTAATTTTGATACATTAACTATAATTATAAATACCTCATAATATTCAACAATTTTAAAATTCTTTTAGAAGATACCAGTCCCGCCCACTGTAAAGTTAAAACCTGTCCTATAATTTCAGAATCTTCAGGACACTGATAAGTGGATAAATATTCTTGAGTATTATCATCATCATTTCTGAAAAAAAAAAAAATTGATCTAATATTAGAAAAATAATATTGATTTGTTAATAGTAAGAGTGGATTATGAGGATATTGACATAAAAACATATTTTCATGACCATGATTGAAACAACATAATTTTAAGGGCAATAGGTTAAAATGAATATAGAAGAAGATACATAGTATACAACAGGATACTGGAAAGTTATATGCTACCAAGATTTTAAAGCTCTATTTTTAGTAAATTTTTCTAAAAAACTTTTCAGTTTGTGTTTCATTAAAAATAACTCTATGAATCTCAGTTAAATTCAGTTATAATAGGAGGAAAACAACAAACAGCCATTGAAACAAAACCTGTAAAATTATAGATAAATATATCGTGAGGTAATTTTTGTTAAAAAAAAAAAATAAAAAAAAAATAAAATCACAAATATCCATGGTACCAAAATTTTTATTAAATTACAGTTTTTAATAAAATGAATCTGACAAAGATCATGCAAATAAAAGTGATAAATTAGTTTCTATGTATTTCTGCAGAAATGAGCATAAAGTTTCAAAAACGATAAAAGTTTATATACCTACAATAGTGGATATCAATTAAATCATTGTTAAATAACTTCAGGTAATTGAAGGTGCAAACTTAAATTATTTTTATAGAAGGTTCAATAGTTAACTGTTTGGAATTGAAGGTTACGATGAAGGTAAGTAATGTAAAAAAAAAACCTTTCTCTCCACCACCTGGACAATTTTATCCTTTCAAATTATTTTTGAATGATAAATCCATAACATGGAAATGAAAATAAATTAAATTAAATACAATGATACAAAATATTTACAAATAAAACATGCAAAAAAGATAATTCAGTTCAAAATATGATAATTACATTTCAGGCCCTCCAAGCAAATGGATCCCCAACCATTCAAACATTTCAACATTAGAAGTATTAAACTTAGGTAACATTACTTCATAATTTCTTTTTTCTCCATAATTTATATTACATTCATGACAGTTTATCCCTTTTCCATGAAAATAAGAAGCCACAGAAGATGGACAGACCTTTATATCTAAAAAATAAAATAATAAATAAAGAAGAATAATAATTTCAGATAAGATTTAAATTCAGTTATGGAGAAATCTTACCTTCTGGCTCCCACAGGAGGATAATATCCATTTTTAAATTAGTCGCTTTTAGCCGATTATAGACCCTTTGAAAATTTTTCTTTTTTGGATTGAAACATTCTTCTTTCAGATTGATGAATATGACTAACATAATGATTTTATAAGTAATATAAGTGTTTATTAATAATTGGAATATTAAATGCACATGGTATTTAACTTACGATTTCTATTATCAATATTCTTTATTTTGACAGCAGGCCCCTGCTCAATACCAAGTTTAAGAAAATGATTCCGCTGAAGAGACAAAACTAAGATGCCAGATGGTGTCAAACAACAGCAGTTTTCTACATCCAACATTTTGTCAACACTTAATGCTGTTAATTCTCCTGTAAAATTAAAATACTATGATATTACACTCATAAATGTTTCTTTAGATGAAAATTTGAGCTTCATTAGCGTTTTGAAGTAAGGGTTTTCCTCTTTATACAGGGTTGACTGCGGTAATAATTGAAATTATTCAATAAAAACAGTTTATTATGTACAAACTTGTATGAATGCCAATGAGACAAGCAAATTGAAATTCTCATTGCTGGAATTTGTTATGTCCAGTGGTACTTTGAAAGTGTAAAGAAGTGTAAAGTTTACTATTCCAAGAACAAATAACAATTTTGAACACACTATTTCAAACAATAAAGTAATATAGTGTGCACAGAAAGTTCCCTAATGTTTATAAGCACTCTTTAAATTTTTAAATGCACTAAGATTCAAAAACATCTTTTCTTCAATTAATAACAGAATTAAAGAAACATATTTCACTATTTGTAATTTTTATTCAGCATGCTTATCAAATATATAAATAAAGAAACATAACGGGAAGGAAATTATAAAATTAATAGAGATAAATAAACAAAGTACCTTTCTTAACAAAAGCTTCAATAAATCCATAGTCAATAAAATGATAAATTTGAAAATCTGAAAATAAGTAGTAATCTGAATCATGTGATAAACATTCTTTCACTTTCGGCCATATCTGAAGGGTGTCTGGGAATACTGCTACAACCTGCAAAATAAATTAAAAACATAATAATTTATGTTCTTTACAAAATATATAACAAACTAAAAAAATAAAATAAAATTTACTCCATGATTAAAGTGATGACCTATTATGTCCTTCTTTATCATATCACAGTCCAAATGTGTGTTGAAGAAATGAACATTGTCTTTTGATGGTTTAATTTTAAAGAGATCGGGAGCCAACATTTTAATTGATGAAATAGTTACAAAGAATCACAAATCCACATGACATTCTTTGAATACGGGGGAGGTTATAGTGTTTGTAAACAAAGTTGCCAGTGCAGGTTATCTACATTGCGTTTGACATTCAATTTGTGAATTAGAATGGATATTGATAAAAATATGAGTGAAGAAGATGTATAATATTCAAATTGCTTGAAATGTATTACTTTGTTAGTTTCTATTTAAGAAGCCTTTAAATTTTTTATTTCAGAAATTAAAATTGACTGTGTACAGTGCTGTCAGTAAGATTTGTGATGATATTGGGAAGAATAATACATTCATTGGTGACTTCGATTTTACAGTAGATGCTAAGACTATTATAACTGAATTAGTATGGAAAAAAATGGAACAATATGTTGAAGATCTTGAAGCATTTGCTCAGTAAGTATTATGTTATTGGTAAAAAAGACATGGTCTTGAATTATATATTATAATTTGTGATGTTATTAATTTATATTATTGAATTAACCAGGTTTTGTGTAATTACTGCCATCTAGTGCAATATAGTCTTGCAAATATAAAATCAGTTTGAAGAAGGATCTGTTATAAATAATTATTAATTAATAATTTTTAGTTAACAATAAATATACACTGCTACTACATATTTGTAGACTGCTTAACTTATAGAATCAAATCATGATCACTTATGTAGTATTTAATCAATTTTATAGTATTTACTTATGTAGTGCAGCAATGCTACAAAGAAATATTGACCATTAGGTCTAAAAAGAAACAGTCAAACATTGTTTTTTGGTGTATTCAATTAGAATTCAATTCAACTCCAAAATGTATTGTTAGAAAGCATTTCCAAGTTAATTAACTAAATATTATGGTGGTCAATAGTTTCCATAATCTACTGTTGCTTTCTGTTAGATTATATTACTGAATACAGCTAAACCGGCTCACTGGAATAATTGGTAGTAAAAAGAAAAATATATAGTGCTGGAAAAACGCTAAGTTTAGTAGTAGAAAACATAATAATTCACTTAGTGACATTGATTAAAAAGTTTAAGATCATTTATTTACTTGAATTAAAACACATAATCATAGCATTAAAAAAAAAAATTATTTTAAGTTTTATAAATTTAACTTCATAATATATTTGTGTGGTGTGGTATGGCTCAGTGAGTTAGGCACTTTGCCTCTTATTCCAAGGGCTCAGGTTCGAGAATATCTGTAGCAGATAATTATTTATTCTGTTACTGTAGCTATGAGACGATACTGTGAGTTCAGGAGTTCTCCTGGGTCTGCTCAACTTTGTAATGTGGGAACCTTTAATTGGAGAAGAATCTGGTAATTGAGTGTGTTCATGGGTTGTAGTGATACATATTTCCATTTTCATATATTTGTATACATATCAACATATCAAGTTTTGTATTTAATTTAATTTTACCTATTATGTGATTTCAATTAATGTTTGATATTTTTCTTTTATACTCTCTTGATTATTAGGCAATCTAGCTTAGTTAGCAGTATCTTGTTCCCAACTAGGAATGGTAAGATGGGTCCTAATATAGACAATTTTATTTAATCTTTTACAATCAGATATTTGTTTTTTATCTTTTAGGCATGCTAAGCGCAATCAGATAAATATAGAGGATGTGAAGCTATTGTTTAGAAGAAATCCAAAAATTGTGAGTAGAATTATCTGATACTTAATTATTTTCATATAAATTTTATTTCTTTAAAGTTATTTCATTTGTTTTAAATATTAGCTTGAAGAAATTACTAAGCTTGAAGCAGAAGATTCTGAAAAACCTGCCGAAAAGGGAAGAAAACGAAAGCAAAGTGCTGTAGAAGTGGACAATGATGACAATTGAAATTAAATTTGTAAATATTAGAAGTTAAAAATTACCTTTTACAAAGAGTAACTATCTGTGATATTTATTTAATCAATCAATGTGATAGACACATTGTGCCTTTTCATATAATGAACTGTTTGTTTCTGAGATAATTGTAATTAAGTGTAATGAGGTTAAAAAAAGAAATATGTAATCAGGAGTAATAGTGTAAAAAATTAAAGAAGGTGATTCAATCATATAGTAAGCTATATTGCTGGTCCTGGCATTGAATTGAATGTTGCTTTCAAATCTAGAAATGCCATATCAAAAATTCTTCCCTGATTCCTGGTCTTCTTCACAATACTTATAAGATAGAGAAAATCTACCAATTTTTTGATTCTTGGATATATTTTTGGCATATAACGGAGGAAAAACATATGGGTCTGTAATTACCCCAGAATGCCTGGTTTTCCTTCTTAAAGGTAGGAATAATCTTAAATATTGAATATATTGTAATTACATTGTATAAGTGGATAAAACCTTTAAAAATATTTTTTAAATTAATTTAAGTAAGTTCTCTTTAATATTGTATTTATTAGAATATTTAGCATTTAGTAAAATTATAGAAATTTCTTGTAGATATTTACCTGGAATCTAATCTTTTGGTAGTCAATGAGATTTTTGTTTGATTTAATTCATTTTACTTCTTAAAATTAGTGTCCATATTTTCCAATTTGTATGTCTTCATAACTAGTACAAGATCACTGATAAATTTTGATGAGAAATGAGGAAATATTGCATTATTAACACATAGTTATAAGATAAAACAGATTATGTGATTAATGTAACACAAATAAAACAAAAACATTAACGTTTAGAGGTGCATAATTTTATATTATTTTGATGTGCCAAATTGTTTTATTTTAATATCCTTTTCATAATTTTTTAATGTCTTTTCTAAATTAATTCAGTGTCCACTCTCCTATATTCTGCTTTGTCTATTAGATTTAAGGAAGGAAATCCAGTGATTAAGAACTCTCTATACTTCCATACATGGCCTCATACTCTTGGTCCACCTAGCCATCAGATATCTATTTGAGTTTGTTATTATTCTATAGTTTTCTAATTAGGTAATACTATATTTAAAACTTAAAATGCATCAACTGGAAAAAAAGAAAGAAATTTCTATAATAGAGTCCTAATTGTTGAAAAATTGAACTTTGAAATAATTTAAAAAATGAGGAGGAATTTGGAATACACTAATCTGGTATATCAAACTAACAAAAGTAATGAAATTGTGCTCCTTTGAACTGCATCTATATTTTTTAGGGGATGGTAAGGACTGCGGTCAAGAAAAAAAAATAGTTTTCAACTATTTATTTATTGCTAACATTTCAACCCACAGTGTAGACCTTCATCAGGGTTGTGATGGGTGGAAATTTACAGTAGAAGAAAAGGACTTCGAGAATGACCAAATATTCTACCAATTGTTTTACTGTACATCTTCACCTATCACAACAGCTCTGATAAAGACCTACAGTGTGGGTTGAAGCGTCAGCAATAAATAAGTAGTTTAAAACCATTTTTGACTTCTTGACTCCTTAAATTCCATCTCCATCTCCTTAAAATTCATTTATGGTCAATTATCTATATATATGATGCGTTAGTTCTGTTTGTATTATGTTGTAATAATCTGTAATATGTTTTGTAAATGCAATATTTATTCTGTTATTCAGTCATCTTATTATTAATAATTTGGCTTAGTTATTAGGACTTAAGTAGGAATTCAGTTAGTGTAATATTATTAATATTAGATATTTTTATTGGTGTAGGCCAGCATAAAAAATATTTATTCGATTTTGACATTATTATTAATACATTGGTTGAAAGTGAGCCATTTATATCTCAGGATCTACATGTGCAAGACTAGAACTAGACATGCAGACTTTTTTTTAGTGCTCAAAATGAACTCTGTTAAATTCACTTTAATGTAGTTCACATTGATATTTGTAGGAGTGGCAGTTTCTAAGATATTTGCTAAAATAAAGCCAGAAAATGATAATTTCTCGTTTATGGAAAAATTGTATCTCATAAGGTAAACTCCATGTTTGAGTGAGGAGAGCTAGTTTTAATAGTTCGCACCTCAAGATCTTGTGGAAGGGTTAAGAGGTATTTGCCTTTAGAAACTTTCACAGGTATTAAGGAAAGAGGAGAGATCCTAAGGAAGTTTTGAAAAATAACAATATTGTTGAGTACCAGAATAAAGGTGGAGTTATTTGATCATCTAACAATGTATTAACTTACCATCTTGTTGGTAATGATATACAGAGAAAATCTGCCACCAGAAAGGTACCAAAGAAACAGAAAACTCTTATTTAGTCTTTATTCATTCAAAAAATAGGTTTATAAATATATTATATATTTACACAGTGGTAGAGAGATGGAATAAAATATATTCTAGAAATTGCCATGTGTTGATTGTGGTTTAAGCATTTTCCGCTAGATAGCAGTATTGGACTGTTGCGATGTTCTTGAACGCCGCAAGGAAAGAGCTCCCTCTGATGGGCAGAGCTGAAAGCTGTAGGAGCCCTTTCAGTCTCTGATAAATAGTATTGATACATTTGTAGCGTATTGGGGGGAGTGAGGAACGGGCAACACTTTTAGGAGACGACAAAATTTCTCAATAAATAATAATATCTCTCAATTTGCAAACATTTGAACCGTTTCATTTCATGACATTTTTATTTCTAACCAGTATAATGCACGATAAATATGATTTTTCTTGCCAAAAAGTTCTTTAGAATTATTGTCTTTTAAATTGATTTATTTAAACAAGGGACGGCCGTAAAACCGGGCGGTTGACACTCACTACGCCACAGTTAGCCACTGCTTGAAGCTAACATATAAAAACAAAAAATTAAATTATTACCTGTCGTTTGAAAGAAAATACTTTTTTTTTTTTTACATTCTAGGAAGGTTTATGTAGCTTATGCAGTAACGATTTATTGAACTGTTGCATATTAGACTGAATTACTTTCTCTATTTGGTTTGTTCTTTTTTAGTGTTGATAAGAATTATGCAGTATGTTTGCTATGTGTTGTCTGCTTTTATGTGGTTTTCAGCTCTGACGATGCCCGAATAGGCAAAACGTTTTCTCGTTACTTATTTACTGCTATTAGAATTCTTTGAGGACAGGAATCTTGTAATAATAAATTAAAACATAGTAGTTTATCACTGTGTTTAGATTCGTAATTCTACTATAATTAATAGTAATAGAGGAGGGGTCTCCTAAGGAATAAATAAATTTCTGGAATAATTTTATGTTTTTTTAAAAATAATTTTACGTTATATCCTCCAATTATCAAAAATATCTCCTTATTTTAGACATAACAGGTTGATTTCCTACCAGGAGAATCCTAAAATAATCGGGTACAAATCCCACTTCATCCTGAACATTTTTTCAATTTATCTCAGCAGTTTTTCTTGATATACATTGTTAGCTGTGGTTTGGATTTCTGTCTTCATTGGTTCCAGCTGCTAAATATTAATGAAATTAAAGAAAAATACGAAGCCTTATAAGATTTGTTTTTTCCCCTCTAAAGATAGTTTATGGGTCCACTCATGTCTACAATGGAATTATACTTAATGAAGAAACGATTCTATGCCATGACCTTCAGAAGGTTTGGTTGTGTATGGTTGTTGGAACAGACCTCATAAGGTATTCTAAAAAAAACTTCATTAGACCTGTCCATGTGAGTATATGATTCCAGTTTCTGTCCCATAAAAGATTTGGATTTTCCAACTTCTTTCTGCCTAGCTGTAAAGGAAATGAGGGACATGGATTGTTTTGTGCTCTGCGCTGTCACTGCTAACTTGATCAGGAGACTGACTGAAAAAAAATCATACTTCCCCTCTCCCCCCCCCTCCCGAGGTAGAGATAAATATTTAACATCCTCCCGAGAGTAGGGTGAGGTATTATTTGATTTTCCGGTGCCCGGAGGTGCGGCTTTGTGGTTTGACATTTTAGAAAAGAGTAAAAAAAATGACTGCCTCGGGGTTGTAGTTTGTGATCGGCAAACAGCGCTAAGGGTAATGAGTTTTCCGAGGTCGCTATATTTATATTGGCCTTTTTGAAAGGGCCGCTGTGTGAGGATAATGTCCCCCGAACGGGGCTTGTTTTCGGCAAACACGGACACACACCGCTCCTGTGGTTTTTTTCAATTTCCAGGGGTCGGGTGTGAGCCGATCGAGAACGTCACTCGCTCCAGGTTGATTTTTATCAGGCCTGCACGCTCTCTACCGGTCAAAAGGTATGCCTATAGACAGTTCACTGCCTCAGGCACGGAAATGGTGGAGGGGAAAAAAGGCAATAAAAAAATGGGAAAAAAGCGGAAAAAAATTCGTGAAAAAATCCGGGAGAACTTATTGGAACGGACTATGCTTTCCACCCTTTTTATTCAATCCCTAATTCTATCTTTTACTTTAGAGCTATTGTATCCGCTGGCAAATGGGTTTCCATCATTTCAAACAAATGTCATTTTTTTTAACTTAACTCTTTATTAGCCTTACTTTACTTTATTACTCTTTATATTCATGCTGTTTTATGTTATATCTTGATATTTATTATTATTATTTAATTACTCATGAAGTAAATTTAATAAGACTCTGTCCAGAAGATAGACAATTTTTTGATTTTTTACTATTTTTATCTAATTACATAATATTAAAATATAACAAAACATAAGAGAAGATGGTTAGAGTAAAACGAAGAAAAATGGATAATTATTTAACATATGCTGATTTTGTAGATCTTCTTGAGGGCTGCAAAGGCGAGATACAGCAAGAGATATACCTTCAGATGATATAAAATAAAGGTCAAAAGAATGGAATTAAATAAAATGAAATGGAATAAGAACCTTCCTTTTGGAAGAAGTAATTATTGAAAATTAAAACCTACTAGTTAAGAAATAATTTAAAAAAAATAAGAATACTTAAAAATCACCAAAGTGATATTCGCATATAAAGATAAGACAAAGCAGATGTAAGAAATCAGACGTAATAGGAATAATAATGAGGATTTACAATGAAAATAGATTAAGGTATAAACTTAACTATATTATGAAGGTAAACTAGATATACAATTACAAATTATAACAATTAAGTAAATAATAATACTCATTGGATCCTTGGCCGGGGCATACTACTTGGGACATAAAAATGTAGCCAAAATGTCTGGGGAACATTGGGGTAATATTTTAGACAAAATTTTAAAAACTGATGACGTAGAAGTTTATTGAAATATACAAATAATTAGAGACCGTAGCGTATTGCTTAAAACCGCCTTGACTTTTTAAAATTATTAATTTCTCCAGCGCATTTGTTCCCACTGCCTCAAAAATGGGGTGGTGTTTAGATTACCTTTATATCTTATTGTTCTTTTTGCTGAAATGAGAGATTATATTAATTTTTTCATTTCTGATAATCTATTACAATTAATGCTGAGAAAATTTCGCTGCACTCTTGTGAGATCGAAAAAATTCGCAGCATAATTAACAGGTAAAAAAATGTACCATTACAATCCATGAAGGTTTTTGAGTCCAGTACTAATAATACATACATTATATCTGAACTGTGTGTTTATAACTAAACCTATGTGGTCTATGAGAGGCAAACGTGCCATAGATGAGGATTTGATGGTGGTGCTATTTGGTATAAATGGATTCTACTTCTAAATAGCAAAATTATTATAAAAATTAAGTATGGCGGTCCTGCCATTTCTTTACGGATCCGCTGGCATACCTTTGCGGCACGCTGTTTGGAAAACATTTGTATAGAATATTTGGATCCAAGATGAATGAGACGACTTATGAATTTAGGAAATTGCTTGACCTGTAACCGTTTAAATTTATAACGAAGACTGAGGTTGTTCTTATTATTAGTATTCCCTGTTATAGCAGTATTTAATAGAACTTCGTTCTATACGGTCTATAGAGTCCTAAGCCTTTTTGAAATCGATGTGAAATAAAAACCTGGACAGGGTTTATAAAACATACTTCCTAGGCGTTGTATTCAGATCGATTCCGGATTAAGGTAGGGATGGCTATAGTTACGTGTGGATGGATCAGATAGTTAGGAGGAAGACCTGGTCGACAAAAAGTCCACAGATTACAGGGACGTTCACAAAGCCGTCAACAGGCAGCCAACAGCCGAAACAAAAAACTAAACAACGAGAAAAGAGAGCGAAAGAAAAAACAAACGGTGGGATAAAGCGAAGGGTATTTAACCAGGACGCCGTTAGATTTGAAGTTTTAAATAAACAGAAACAATGGAAGGCTCTCTCATTAGGAGGGGCTATGCTTCTATCTCCCGCCGGCTTATCAGCAATAAGCCGATGATGCATTATTTTTTTTATTTTTTTGTTTTTTTCCCCTCTCATACAGGCCTCTATAATTTCAACTTGACCGCCCCCCTACCCTATCGGGTTAATTTATTTTTTCCATTTCCATTCGGGAGAGAGGGGGGGGGGGAAGCCCGCGAGATTGCAGATCCGACCCTCATTTTTACAGACCCCTCGGACAGTACCCCCCCCCCAGCTGCTATTTAGCACGGCCCAGGAACCTACTGCCATTGCCCAGTTACTGTCCCCAGTGCTGCTAATATACTGCAAGGTAGACGATCTCTTTTACCGATCGCGATTTGAACTCACCATACACAATAGCTTCATCTTTATGTGATAAGACTTGGGTGGAATTTTATTTCATATGAAAAGCTCGTACTATTGATTTATTTATTATTACCTACTAATTATATTTAGGCCTAGGCATTACAATTACTTGAGATAGCTGTAAACATTCACTTTTTTTTTAGTATAGTATAATTAATTTTAAATAAATGATAGTAATATATTGTCAGCTTACAAGTAAAATACATTAAGTCAAGATTTTCTAGTTTTGAGTCATTTGGTTTTCCAGTTTCAAGTTCCAGAGTATATAAATAGATTCAAAAAAGTTATAAATATAAAATGTGATAAAAATAAATATAAATATAAAAATGATAAATATATAATGTATTACATAATCCTCAAAACAATGGATGAAACTCATAATATTGACATATTGTAGAAAAAAGAGAGTTGAAAGGAAAAAGTAGTATACATACCGAAATTTTTCTTTTCACAGGCGATGTATACAGGATTCACAGTCGGTACGGAATAATGGTTTTAACCATGCTCTTCAACTTGTCATTTTCTTACCATCATCATCATAATCTGTGGCGCTACAACTCTTGCAGAGTCAAGGCCTCCTGCAACTTCGTCCGCCTGTCCTCTTTATTGGTTGCCGCTGCTCTCCAATTGCGGATTCCCAAGATAGACCTGGCATCTGCTGCCACTTCATCGATCCATCGGAGGGTCTTCCTACTCACTCTCCTTGTCCCATAAATCGTCCAGGATCATCCCAGGATTAAATTATATTCCTATATTATATAAATTAAAATCCTGGGTCTTTCTTAATACATGGCCTGCCCACCGAAGCCGTCCTTTGATCAAACTTATAATATCCGGGTTCCTGTAGTGGCCTGCCAGTTCAGCGTTTGTTCTCATCCTCCAGATTTCATCAGCACAAAGCGAACCATAATTTTTCCTCAATATTCTCCTCTCGAACCTTAGAAGAAGGGCTTCCTGTGAACTGGGTAATGTCCAGCAATCGGATGCATGAGTGAGAACTGGTCTCACAAGGGTCTTATACAGCTGTATCTTTGTGTTTTCGGATATAGTCCTGCTCTTGAAATGCTTCAGTAAGCCGAAATAGCATTTATTTGCGGACATAATTCTACGATGTATTTCAGCTTGAATGTCATTATTCGCGTTTACTTGCGATCCAAGATAGCTGAACTCCTTCACCCTTTCAAATTTATATCCTCCAGTTATAAAATGTGATGGTTCGTTCACATCTAGCTGTGGGCCTGCGTGCATGTATTTGGTTTTTGACTCGACCTCTAAGCCCACTCTAGTCGCTGCTATCCGGAGACTGATAAAAGTGTTATTTAAATCTTTTGGGGTTCTTCTAACAATATCTAAGACATCGGCGAAAGCCAAAATCATAGATCTGTTGAAGATATTTCCCCCAACTTGTATTCCAGATTTCCGTATTGCACTTTCGTGGACCAAATAAAGAGAAGGGTTTCTTCTTCTTTTCTTATCTTCTCATTTTCTTACCCAATGTTGGAATATTTTTAGAACTTCATTAGTTATATCTATCTTAAAAAAAAAAAAATGATGTTTATAATATAATCAATTCAATTACTTTAGATGTAAGTTATAAATTCAATTTATATCAAACCTATTTAAAATCAATCTACTACACTTATAAGAAACTAATTTTTTTTACATAGATTAGTTTTCAAAAACTATTTAATCATTAAGTAAACACTAATGTGAAGTACAGACAAAGGTACTCAATCTCTCATTTATTGCCCTATTTCATCTCTACAATAGCAGGATAAATGTCATTAGAAAACAAGACAAATAGGAAACTCAGTTTAATACAGCGGACTGTGGCCAGAATGCAATTTCACTGCTAAGTATGCAACAATATTTTTTTGTCAACTAACATTTGTCTTCTTAAGGTTTCAAAGGGCTAAGTGGCTATTTATTTGTTTGCTTTAAATTTCTGTTAGGTTAGCAAGATTAAACTTTCATC
>NW_027110400.1:405052-407476 GCF_000696795.3 Halyomorpha halys
CTATTTAAAACAACAGTTTCTTTCTATTATACAAAACGTATTACCTTTCATATATTATTAGTATAATGGTTGCCACATACATTAAATTATAGTCATCTAAAATAAAATGAGGTTATTAGCTGAATTTGTCTATTATTTCATATTTGCATTATTTAACCTTGGATTTCGTCATAAATTTGTTATTATCTGAGCTGTTCTAAACCAAACTCATATAAGTCCTAAAACACTATTTTGAGATATTAAGACTTTTAGTAGAACAGTTGTTGAAAATACTATCAAATATTTTCCCCACCCAATGCGTTCAAACTTGATTGCTTTAGTTCATTCTATGTTTTTCTTGCCCTTGCCTCTACACTTTATATGTATGTTGTAAACACTTTGAGCTATTTTAACAATTTATAAAATTTACTAGGCCGTAAAGCTAGTATATTTTCTATGGTCGATTAAAAAAAAAAAAAAAGAAAAATGTTTCGGAGAAAGAGCCATGGTGATGACATTTTCCGAACTTGAAGCATAAAATAAACGAGTTTCAATGTGTTTACATTTTATTTCTCAACTCCAAGGACCTATTGGACACTTATCAATAATGTGTTGATAACAATAATAAGTTTTGATTAATGAATTGCTCATACACCACATAGAATATCAGCAGATAGATAATAATGATGGCTGCTTAACTTTGTCTTGGCATCTTGTCTGGAGCAGCTACTTGAGAAACTAGGAGTTTCTCAAGTAGCTGCTCCGGACAAGTAGTACGATTATTCCTACAGGTAGTTACTAGCATTAACTTAAATTTTATAAAAAGTGGAGTTACCCCAGTTCCTCTCACTTAATGTTTACTTACAGCTCTTATTTGTTTAAATACCTATGATTTTACTTTTTTAAAAACTATTTTACTTGATAATTATATTGTATTTATTACTTACTTTAATTTATATAATTTTTTTTTAAATATATTCAATATTTAGTCTTCATATCCTGTTAGTTTTCATATCGTGTTTATTTAAAAATAATTCCATAAGTTTTCATCACACAAATCAAATATTTTTTGTGAATATCGTGATTTGAAAACTTAAAAAAAAAAAACAAACAAGAAGACCTAGAGTTTTAAGGCAGCATTCCACAATTCTGGTGTTAGGAGCTGGTTCGAATCCGGTATGGAAGTATTGACTTATATCATTTTGTGGCGTCACTTGTATGATGGACCCATCCTTTCTGCTCCAGTTGGAGTACAAAAGTACTTTTAACCCTTATTTATTCCCAAGAAAACTCATGGGCTAAATTTTTGGGATGAGTGATAATTTGGAGTGAAATAGGTGTTATCCTATCGGATCTGTAGGGTGAAAAGTGTGTATTAGCTTAAGTTCAAACATGTAACATGGTTCTGTTTGAAATTTAATATCATAAATTATGAAGATTCTGTATCTTAATTCATTGTACAGTTTCAATTAATGTTGAAACAACAAATTGTAATCCCTTGTATCATCTTAATGCTTACACTGCTAATTGTATATTTGTCAGAGATGGGCATAAATTAGCTATAGTTGAAACTTGTAGCTAAAATTGCCATGGATACGATCCTTATTCATGAATGAACCCATTGATAAATAAATATCGAATCCATGGATTTTTTTCTATTAGTTTCCACTATAGCTAATTTTTGCTTAACTATTTATTTATTGTATTTGTATCCTCCTTTGTCATGGTCATGTTAATATCAAAGAATAATGTCATTTCCCTTTTCATTTAATTTTTTTTATATTTTATCTGAATGATGTTCTGCTGCAATAATGTCTAATCTCCTATGACAAAGTATCAGAAAAATTAAAAGAAATAATGGCAAAGAATACACGACAACAAAATCAAAACTTGTGAGTTCAAAATGTTTTTGAAAATAAGGATTACTTTCGTTCAAAAAAAAAAAAAAATGTTTAGATCGCACATTATATAATAAAAGGAAATATAATTTTTATATTTTCTGGAAACTAAAAAAAATTTGAAACCCATAATCTATATCTAATTACTACAGTTCATTAACTATTAATTAAACGAAGGCGGCCTAGAACTTTTGATAGGCCTGTGAGAAAATGCAGCAACAATTATTCTCTATCGAGAAATAATAATTTAGAAGTGTCGGTTTCCAGGAGGTTTTTTTTATAGACATTAAAAATTTCCAATAGCAGGAGATGATGGTTGTGGGTGCGGTTAAATTAAACAAATAAGTTGGAGTAGCTTATTTAATTGTGCCAACGTTTCGGCTAGAGTTTCTAGCCTTCATCAGGGCTAAGAACAGAACAAGATAACAACCAATGAGTATAGAAAATAAAAAATAAAATATAAACAGAATGACATAAAGTTAATAATTTTACAGAACGGAATTAGTAAAATGAAGTTATGAAAGAATTGAAAAATAAAATGTATACA
>NW_027110400.1:407856-409045 GCF_000696795.3 Halyomorpha halys
AATGGCTAAGTGTTTTTAAGAGGAAACGTTACGAGTGGGTAAAAAATAAAAATAAAAAAGTAGAAAAATTGAGAGGAAGAAAGCGTGTGAGAGGATGATGACAAATGGTTTTTGGAAATGTTAAAAATATATGTATGTATAAGAATAACGAAGTACGGGAAGATGACAAAGTGTCATGGGTATTTAACAATAATTAAAAAGACGGAACGTACATAAGAGTGGGACAACAAATGTGTAAGAAAAGTTTAAGAAGTGAAATAATACGTTACAAAGTAGGCGGGAAAAAAAAAAATGAAAATAAATTACTTTTTTAATAAATTAACTATTTGTGAGTATGTTAATGATAAGTTGTGCTTGTAGGTTAAAATAAAAAATTGAAACTGATCGTCCTGAAGATGCCTGGACCTTCACGAAAAACAGATGAAATGAAGATAAAAAATGTACGAGAACATATTTTAAGTTTCCCAGCATATGAGCCTCTACACTAGAGCTCGTCACACTTCTGGTCTAAAATATCTGAGTCCTGATTTATGAGATATTTTTTTTTTTCCGATCCCTCTAAAACAGAAATAAAAAGTGAATTAATAAGTGCATTACTGTGAAAAAGAAAAGTAATTCGTGATGTGTCTTACCTTTCACTACCTTTGGTATTTTAAGGTTATCTGTTATGTTTATTGTTATGTATGAGATATCCATTCTAAAAAGGTGCTATTTTAAGTCCGTAGGTGAGGGGTGTCCTCGTGTTGTAATGTGAGATATTTGTAAAATACATAGCCTATATGTAGAGACATGTGAGGACAGTAACCGATCATTTGTTAAGGAGTCGATCAACAAGAAAGTAAATTAATACTGAATTTAATTTAAATTTCTCTGCTCCTTGAAAAGACACATACGAAAATCTGATTTAACTAAAAGGAAAAATCAAAGCATGCAGTAATGAGGAAGAGAAATAACATTTTAGAATACAACGGAAGAATATCCTGGCTGCAAATTCAATGAATGAGATTCTTGAAAAATGAACCTTATAAGATGTTCTATAAAACTTATTAGACGGTCCTAAATTCCACGTTTTGGATCTTTCACTTAAAAAAGGAAGACCAAAAATATACTAAAATATAAAATTACTTCCATTTTACAGCGCCACTAGACCAGTAACAGAAGAATAGCATAAAGATATTATGAGTTTACC
>NW_027110400.1:410501-411820 GCF_000696795.3 Halyomorpha halys
AACCATGTAAGGCCCACCAGGCCGATCTGGTATAAAAATAAAATACCATAATGTATAATTCACCCTTCAAACTTTTTCATAAAATTAATATAATTTTTTCGGTCCTGGATTCAGGACTAACATGCTTACAGTGTAGAACCTTTTCGACGAAAGTTTGATCTTTCCTTAAAGGGCTATGTCTTCCGAAAACTTCCATGTTCAACACATCTGAAAATAAACTATTTATTATGTAACGACCTGAGGAAAAAAAAAAAAAAAAAAGGGTTTATTAAACTGACAACGAAAGGTATTTGCAATGGGGAGGGGGAGGAAGGGGGGATGGATACGTGAGATCGGAATATTCTCGGCCCGAGCAGAAAGCAGGAGCTGCTAACGACCCAAATGTAAATTTCAGTAATCCCTGATTTAATTTCGAAATTGGGTCTACCGCTTCTCCGTGTTTGACCGTGGATCGTTAGAATCGCTAAATTACAAAAAAAAAAAATGAAAAAAAATGGGTGTGAGAAAGAGCGGGGGGTATATGTAATGAGATGTTGATAAGACAGCTGAGATGAGAGGATACATTGCAGATGGCGGTATTAAGTTTGCCTACAACTGTCCACGCTGTGCCATGCTTTTTGAATAATTTCTCCCCCCCCCCATCCTCCCCAGCGGCATGTATATTCATGGTTGGCCACGTGTACCCTCGCCGCGGCAATTTTTTCACCCGCCTTCCTTATCGAAACGGTTAATGCCCTATATTTGTTTGTTTCTCTTTCTCTCAACCCCTGTTTTGTTATTTATTTTTCTTTTTTGCTCTTTCCGTTTCTTTTTTATATGCTTTTTTACATTTTTTTTTTTTGTATTCAGACCCGTTGTGTTTTACCCTAATCTACTTTGGCCTATATAATGGTACAATTACCATTTGTTAGAGGAGCTGTAATAAAATCGGCGAGATAAGTATACGACAAGAGGACGTGTATTCGAGCCGGACAAAAGAGCGGTACTCACATCAGCACCGCTATCTACGGAAATAACTAAGCAAAATAAAAAGAGGTGATATTTAGTAACAGTATCATGGGGTATGTAATTGTTGGTCTCTAAGCCCTCACTATACTAACTTTAACTTTCTTTTCATTTTTAAAAGTTTTTGAACACATTCAACAAATAACATTTATCTAGAATGCTTTTCCGATTATCTACGGTATGGGGTAGCGTTCGTGGTAGTATAAATTATTTTTTATTCCGCCTAACTATTTATGAAAAATATTATTAGGTGAAGTATTGTGATCATAGTAAATTTTGAATCTGAGTTTTCAATGGAATTATAGATTTGAAAG
>NW_027110400.1:412986-414127 GCF_000696795.3 Halyomorpha halys
CTGTGGGATGAAGAGATGAACAATTCCAACTGGAGCGGTTATTTTACTAACTAAATAGTACAAGAGACGGGAAGAAAAAAAGGCAGTTATTTCACTCCAATTATTGATTCCTTTAATGAAAATTATGTCTAATTACTAGGCAAAACTGATGAGTTTGCCAAGTATAGGTAGGGAGACTAAAAAATGCTGTGTCAAAACGTTAAAAAAAATTTTTAAAACTACCAACACTTACTTCTGAAATAAAGTTTTTCATAAATCAAACTCATTGTCTGAACAACTATAAATCAATTTATTTTAGCAAATATGAAAAATACTATTCCAGCGAAGATAAAGTTCTTAAACTACTTTATAGCCTATTAAACTAGCTTTAATTTGAGTGTTAATAGACATCTGTACGTCACATAGTTCCTGAGATATAGATTTCTCAAAAATAAATACACTACTAATCTTTCAGTACATTTTATTGAAATATTGCTTTTTAAAAAGCTATATCCCGAGAAACGTTGAACGGAAATAGCTCTATTAGGGCAAATATTTCAGCAAGTTTAATCAGCTTTAATCAATATTATTAGTAATTTTAAGTTGTAAATAGTATTGTTGGTAGTTTTGAAAATATAAAGCTCCGAATGAAAAAAAAATGTTTACCGCTTTGAAACAGCGGTTCCACCCTTTTTATCCCCCTACCTATACTTGGCAGACTCATTAATTTTGACTAGTAATTATACCTAGTTTTCATTAAAGTAGTAAAAAATTGGGGAGGGATAACTGCCTTTTTTCTCCTCTTGGACTCTTGTTCTGAAAGGTTCTTATCAGCAGAGGATAACAGCATGGTAGAACAAAAAGAACCACAATAACATCAATGTTACGTTGTCATAACTATTAGATCCACAAATATCTATCAACGCTCCAATTGAAGCTAGTTAAATGTATAATAAAGTAGTTTCTACTTTATTATCTTGTTCGAGAAGCAGTTTGTCCGGATTTTTAGCAGTTTGTTATTTTTTGTAACTGTATCACGGGTACTAAACGTAAAGAGCTATATTTATACTCAAATTTTAGCAAATGTATAATACTTTAAAAAAGATTTTATACATTTTTATCGTACAGTTTTAATGATATTAAACACTGAGTAAAAAATCTG
>NW_027110400.1:415407-416919 GCF_000696795.3 Halyomorpha halys
TATATAAAAATTCGTATTTTAGGGGTTTCTCGAGTAGAAAATAACGAGCTTAAACTTAGTCTCTGCCAAGAATACAACAGTTTAACGAAATATAGTGAAGCATGTGAAATATGAATAAAATTAATATCGGCGGTTTCGGCTTTTTCGGATTCGTTATTTCTCCTTAAATTATTAATTAGCTTCTTTAATATTTGGTACTTATTCATTGTTTATTATTGATAACAATAGCAACTGGTTATTTATTTCAAATAAACAATATAAATGGTACTTTAGAAAAATAATTTTGAAAAATTCGTCATTTAGGCCCTCGTCATATTATACTAATTCCATGAGGATAAGACCTTTTTGATTTTAAAGAGCACTTAATTGTAGCATTGATTTACCAAGATTAATCAGAATTCTCTAAGCCATTTTTGAAATAATCCTAAAAAAAGTGTAAAATCTATTTTCTAAAGGGACACTTTCTGTTGGTCGATTTCAACGAAAATGTTGCTGCAACGTCCCAAGCATTCACCTCCCCTAAATATGCTATATAGGAGGTGGATCCTCAAATAAATCTCCTGCTGGGAACTGCATACATTTCCTTCGAGGGTCATGGATAAATTTATTCATACGAAGCAGTTAAATGAAGTTGGAAGAGTCGTAAATGCCTTCCAACTTTAATGGTCTTAGCAGGTATTAACAAGTCCACAAAGTAACTGCCAGGTAAACGTTAAAACGGCCGTTCTCTCTGTTTGCTTCCCTCCTTTTTCTCCTAATTATCCTTTTATATATTTTTTATATCCTTGCCATCTTACGAGTCCTTACAATGTTGCCAAGATAATATACGAGCGCGCTCAGATATGGCTCTGGCCAATTATGCCCTGATCAGGCCCTCCTTTATAGCTGCTTAAAGCAGGGGATATAAATTATGTCAGCCATAATGAACACGAGGAGCTCCAACGCAAATGGTTTTATAATAAGCAACATGGTCAATACTTTGTTCTCAATGCCTACGGCAGCCCTTGGCT
Organism: Halyomorpha halys; assembly: GCF_000696795.3. Lineage (NCBI taxonomy): Eukaryota > Metazoa > Arthropoda > Insecta > Hemiptera > Pentatomidae > Halyomorpha > Halyomorpha halys. Next base: position 416,418 of record NW_027110400.1, read on the forward strand.
CTTTCTGTCCAAGAGTTCTCTTTATTACACGATATAAGATGCCTAGTGTCCTTAAGATACAGTTTGAATTAGAGCTGGGAACAAATTAGTTATAAATAAAACTATGACTATATTTTTAGTTATTAATGTTTTAAAGCTAGGTTTCAAGTTCTTCTCCTGAGGCATTGAAGAACAAGAGTTTGAAATTATGAGCAGATAATAATTTCAAATTATTGCTGGGATAACTAGTTATTTTATAACAATTTCTTAATTATAAATGACTATTGATTTGATGTTTTTTAGGAGACTCTCTACAACTTCTTCATTGCTAAATTTAGGATTTGGAGATTCTTGAAATATAACGGATACATTTTTTTTGTCAACTAAGGCCGTAATTTGAAGTAAAAACTTTTTTGAGGAGTAGATAGTTGACCGTAGATTAATGATTGGAGAAGTTTGTCGGGGGTTGCGGTCAGCAAAGAACAACATAAATAAACAAAACCATATTTATTTATTTTATGCC
>NW_027110400.1:417454-419313 GCF_000696795.3 Halyomorpha halys
ATTTTGGAAATTTATTATATTGTGGTATTCCAGCTGTACATATATTTGATGTTTCTTATTTACCAATTGTTTTGTTGTTTTATGCAGATTAAGAAACAAAATATGATATTAAATGTGTCAAAAATTACAAAACTAAAAGGTACTCCTAGTGAAATGGACTAAATCAATTTTTTGGTAGAAAAATCTATCGAGATTCAGTTTTTGCGTTAAGTCATGTATACATATTTTGTAAATAATGTAAATATAAAGTTTATGAAACTTTTATTTTTGTTTTTCTGATATTCATTCATTTTCTACCTTTAAATATCTTTATAAAAATACAATATTTTGATAGATCTTTATTATTATTATTGTCGCGACAGACCGTGGAGGTCCAGGGCCTCGCGCGATGTACTTAAGAAATACATCGTACGTTTCATGACGAAATCACCATTCGTGGTTTTCATAGGGTGGGTTCGTCACGCCTATTTTTGTGAGTACCACCCATTGGCTAACGGGCCTCAAAAATGCCCGGAGGAAGGCTGTGAGTGAGTATTGTTTTATTATAAGCTTGAAAGAATCCGGAATAGGGCCGGGGGGGCTACCGTAACCTTACCACGCTGCTACCGTAACCCCCTGAATTATATTAGAGGAATAATTTATTTATATGTTTTATTTAATTAATATAATTTTTCAATGAAAGAATTTTTCAGACAGCTCTTAATTCCTAACGGGTCTACTAGACTCAACCTTCCCAATGACGCCACAATTTTTCATGTTTTCAGTGTCGAATGATTTAGTGAGTTAATAAAGAACTTGATAAAAGTACATTGTTTCTATAAAAATTTAACTGTGCACTTAGTGCGTAGTACGCTTAGTACGTGACATCTATTTTAGGGGCTCAAGTTATAATGAAAATAAATTTATATTACATAATTTATATGTTTTGTTTAATAAAGGTAATTTTGCGATTATAGAGTGTCCTTAGACAGTCCATAATGAATAATGAGTCTATCAGACTCAACCTTTCTAATACCTGTCACAATATTTCACTTTTCCACTGCCGAGTTAGTCCTTTAAAGGTTACCTTAACATTCTTTATTTAACTTTAAACGGTTAAAACAAAAAATAAAAAAGGGCTTTAGTAAACATGATAATGAATCAGCTGCTGTAGAGGTTCTTGTTAGATATTTAGCAAAATGTTTCCTATTCAGATATACTCTATATAGGCAATTCATATCCACCTTATTTCAGTGTTTATTGTATCGGAGCCTACATGGTCAGGAGTGAAAACACTTATATATTATTATTTATATATTGATCTAATTATATTATATTATCATTACGATGATACTTATTTAATCCAGATAGCAACTATGTTAGAAAAAAAAGAAAAAGATGATAACAAACAGTATGAAAAATATGAAAGACGATAAAAAATATATTAATTAGACTCTCATATATATTCAAATAATGAATTTTTATTTTATATTTCCATTATTAATATTTGACACGCTCAGTGCACATATCGATTAACTCCACTTTTTGAAAAATCTTAAATTTAAGTGTCAAAGTCCTTGGTATAGTCATAACTTTTTATATTTATAATAAATTTCCTGAATAATAAAGATTACCACCGTTAAATGGCTAATTTTTTTGGTCATTGAATAATAATTAATTTATTTCAGAAGCCATTTCGATTAACTCAATACTCTAATGTAAATCGTTTCAGTAACGCTGTATCTGTTCTGGCCGTACATCGACGCTTATTTGTTTTTAAACAGCCGAAGATGCTCTCTCCCTCTCAATAATATTCGTAACAAAATCGCATCGGTAAACAGATAAAAAGAAGCGCAATGCAAACGGTAGTTAGTATAGCA
>NW_027110400.1:421038-432627 GCF_000696795.3 Halyomorpha halys
TTGTACTTGGCACTTAGGAAGGACTGAAATTTGGGTCGAAAGGTTGCTACAATAAAATAAGTATTACATTGTTTAAAGAAATAAATTTGATCCAATTATAGTCTCAAAACAATTTTTATTTCTTTATTCCGACGTTTCGGCCAATTCGGCCATCCTCAAGGTCAATCTTAATACGATTTTAGGACTTATAAAAAATAAGAAATAAAAATTGTTTCGAGACTAAAATTCATTTATTTAAACAATAATAACCAGTCTCAAGACAGTAAAGATTATATATAAAGTACTTATTAATTATTAGCGTTTTTCGTTCCTCACCGCACACTTTACCAAGTTTACTTAGGTAGTTATATTAAGCTAAATGAGGAGGAAAATAAAATAAATATAATATAAAACTTATTACAAAAACGAATATAATGGATAAACAATGGTATGTTAAAAAAGTCAAATATTTGTAGTTTAAACTTTTCATTTTCATCTCTAATAGAAAAATCAAAGCGCCTCACTATACTAGAGTAGGTTGCAACGATAAATACCAATACACTGCACTAAAGTTCTAGTTAGTGAAATTTATTATTTTAATGTGTTTTATCTATTAATGTAATACATTTCGACTCTTGGCATTAAATATTGTTATACCGGCCCCGCGGCCCGAGGCTACGGTTATGGAATAAGCTAATTTGTATTTTAATTTCCAAGTGGGCGTAACTACTGAACTCTGCTTCTTAGTCGCTTATTGGCGAACATTTCAACAGCTGACCTTTAGTCAGTCCAATTTATTAGGCTCCTGTCCGCTTTTAAGGAGTCCATTGATAATAAATAATTGTGATTTATGACTTCCCTTAAATGATGGAAACCATTTAGAATTCACCCACCTTAAAAGAAAGTTCAAACCTCATTATTACAGCAAAGTCTTCTAATTTCACTCTTGTCTTGAAGGGTTATGGGAGAGGAGCAACATTTTGTGAATCTTATAATGTATATTCATAATTCAATTAATTGAAAATTAATATACATTGTTTTTCTTCCTATATATTTTCGTTATTTTTTAAAAACTTTTTTATGTTATTCTTTATTGTTTTTCTATCATCTTCCTATAAATTTTCAAATATAATTTTCTTTTTCAACCTAATTTATTTTACCCCCCTTTAAAAAATATAAAATGTTCAATATAAGAAATAAAAATTTTAAATATAGTAACAATATATATGCACTGTATTTGTGAGTATCACTGGGTCACTTGATTAATTTTTCTTCGGTATCCCCACGAACGTCTCTGTCACCCGATTTTATGAAGAGTTGAAGTGGCTGTTATGTAATAATACATATAAACAGTATAAAACCTGCTGTATTAACTCTGAAAATATATATACTTTTAAGTAGTATGACTGCGTGAATATTTTTTTTTTCTATGTTATTAAGTAAAAATGGCTCCTGGGTCACCCAGTCTCATAAAATGGATTCTCTTTGTTGTAGAGAAATCTGGCAGTTGAGCGTGAACATGAATAAATCAGCTCCTTACATAACCTTTGATCAAGAACAGTACTTCCTTACCAACCTACTGAACCCCCCATTTTTTTTTTCACTTTCAAGTTATTAATATTACAGGTTTACTTTTTTTGTTTAAAGACCTCAAAAATACTGTTTATTATTTATTAATTATTCTGTTTTTTTATTCTCTGAGACTCTAAAGTCCATTAAATATTTTTGTGATGCTACTCTAAAGGAATGCGTCCCAGAAGGTATTGGGGCATACTCCGTTTCATTGATGCACTAAAACTAAAAACTAGGTATGTGTTTCTGTCACTTGCGGATTTCATTGCCTACGGTTATATAAGTCTTGCCAACGCACTGGAGGGGGAGCAGGTGTCAAGGATTGAAAGAGTGGATTGGTCAGACAGAGATTGGAGGGAGTCAAAGAACTTGACATGCCTCCGACCAATGAACTCTGGTACTGTGGATAGACCGAAGAGTTGATGTAGTTCCGGAGGCTTCTTCTTCTTCCACGATGTAGTGCGAACCATCCTCCGCAGCACGCTGTCCTGGAATCCATGTAGGTGGCGCTGCGTGCCGTCGAAGAGGTACGTGAATAGTGGTGCCCCGTATAGAAGTGGGATGTTCTTGTAGATCTGCAGTTTGAGCCGCAGAGAGAGCCCTTCAGGAATAAAAATTTGCACCAATTTCAAAACATGATTTGGAGATATTTGTTTTCTGGTATAAATATTTACACGGACAGAAGGATATAAATACATGCATACAAGAAAATAAATTGACTACCGTAGAGCTCACACTTCCATTGTCCCTGATCAACGCCTAATATTTTACTTACTATTCTTTTCTAGGAAGGATTCATCAACACCATTCTTGAAATTACTTTATTTACGATCTTACCCAAAACTCGGCCATGTTGTTAAGGCGTTCTTAACATTTCGCAATTCCATGCTTTGGAACTCTTTTCAACCAACCGCATTTCTCCACAATTTCACTTTGGAGTTTTATGTGATGTATTGGCTGGAAATAATACGAGAGAAAAGAGTGCATTGTTCCTTATGCTAATACCAGTTGGCTGTGTTGGTTGCAACGTCAGGGTGGAATCGTACGCACCTCGAGCTGTCTGTTCGGTCGGTTCGTTGAAGAAGTTTTGTAATTATATTTGACGGATGGTGTTTATAAATGTCATATCGTTGTATTTTCGCAATGTTGTAAAAATCGTACAAAAAGTTAGGCTTCATAATAAGAAGTTAATCGACAGTCAGAAGTCGAAAAGAAGTGTGGGGGAGGGGAAGAGGGTGTATCAGAAGATGGAGTTATGAGGTGATGTTAATAGGGTTTTTGGAACCTTTCCTGCCCTGCCACCTCGCAGGAAGGGGGATGAAGTGATTTTTACCAAATCCTTTAGTATTGGAGTTATAAACGAAAAACTTCTCTTCCTGCACTTAAACCCGAGGCATAAATCCATAGGACTCTTATTGGCATTATGTTCTGGTGGCACTATATAATTTAGAGGAAATCAGTTTATTATTTTTGAATGTTTGGGTTTTGTCAGATTTGACTGGACCAATATCGAAACCCCTATTGAAGAACTGTATGTAAGAACGTAAAATCGGAATGGGGTTCCTTATTACAATTCTGTCCTTGATATATTGACTTTGGAATCTAATAATTGATCCCTTACAGTTGTATACTCAATTCGTATTTCAACAATATGTACACAGATTCATACTAAGACTTCAGATTGTAACCTAAGACAGGTGGTGCCGCGGGGAAAACAAAGTTGGCACAGAGGGGGGAGTTAAAGGCGTCGTAAAGGCAAATTGGAACTGCCTCCGTTAACGACCCACTCGATAACCTCCATGCAATTCTGCATATATTCTCCCCCTCCCCCTTCTTTATTATAATAATCTAGTTTTTACTCCGACTCGCCAATAAATATCTCGCTGATAGTGAAGTGCAATTACTATCACAGAAATAAATTGTGATATATTTATCGTTGCATTCCCAATAATATGTTGTCGATAGCATCTGGGAGTATCGCGCTTTCTGTTCCAATTATACACGTCCAGTTTGATATTATATACTTCATATAACGAAAAATTTAAATGTGTGTAAAGAGACTTGCTCAAAAACGAAAAGTCGTACGGAACGGAAATTATACATATAGCAGGTGTATATCAGGGATGTCACAACTACTTTTTTTTTGTTAAAATTTACCCACTGTAAGTTCTACTTTTTATACTTTGTTAAACTGTTGTATTTTAGAGAGTAATATGGCAATATTCGTTATTCTCTCGTCGAGAAAATTTGAAGTACAATTTTTTATAGCAATGAAAATCAGGTGGATTGCACTCAACCCACTTACCATTCTACTGATCATACGTCATTCACACGTCTCTAAATTTTGCGTAGATTGGTGGGTTTTTGATGTTATCCCTATTTTTGTGTTTTTCTAAAAAAAAAAAAAATTAAATCACGGAAGGTGAAAACCATGAATAAGAACTGAGAAAGGTAGAGAAGGAAAGGCAAGGAAAGAGGTAGCCTAACACAAGAAGAACACAAGTGCCACACAGCTACTCTCCCTACACGATATAATACCTAACGGTGGTTCCTTGGTGGGCGGGAAATGGGAGTAGAGAGATGGTTGGGTAACAAACACACACTCGTATACGCACTGACCTATTCGCGTCTTTTAAAGATTTCCACCATCCAATGGAAAACACGCACATACTCTTGGTTGTTTGAAATCAGGGGAGCTCAAAACGTATATTGCCGTCGAAAATTCGAATTCGAAATTTTTCACAATAGCAATACTTCCCCTTACTATGTATTTCATATATAGGTAAGTGAAAATAAAAATCAAGCCCAAGAATTTCTTTCTTTTATTTAGCGCTCCAATACCAAATTATTAAGTACCTTTAATTTTTATATTTGGAAAAAATGAACCGTTTCTCATTTTTTGTAGTAATGAATAATAAATTGATATAAAATATAATTATATTTGATAATTAACTGAAGGATGAGTTAAATACTTCCACGATTGTCATGTCAGTAGTTAGATTTTGTTTTGGAACAATCTCGCACCATCGAGTGAGGTTAGATTAAGCCAGACTTTTTTCTCCACTGCATATCCTTATATCGATTCAGTTATGTCGCATTCAAGCATATTTTACTTTGAACCAGGAACAGTCTTGATTAATTTTAATTCTTTTTTTTTTTTTGTGAATAATAAAATCATTCTTTCTCAAAATTAATCTTTTGGTTTTTAAATAAAGTTTTAATTTTAATTTACGAATTTGTGTTCTTCTGTGTACAATAAAGAAAGACATACGAGGAATTTATTTTTTTTTTTTTTGTGGCTTCGAAAATAAATTCGCTTGGAGGCCCAAATGGTTTGAAACCACTGACAATGCAAAAAATTACAAAATAAAAAAAAACAGTACAATCGCGTCCCGAAGTGGACTTATTTTAATGATAATGTGCTATGTTGAAAGCTGAATAAGGTAGATGAATTAAATTCTACAGATAGTGGATGAATAAAAATAATTACTTATGAGTGCATGAAGCTGATTCTTCACCATGAGAACCCTCGCTTATCACGAGTTGTGACAAAGTGATAAAATAGCGCATTGTAAATAAAAACAAAAAAAGTTATGTTTTAAAGGAGTTGGTAATATTTATTGATATGTACAGACATACCACTGCTCACTAGCCAAAAGTAATACCTTTAGTAACTAGCTACTGTAAACCCCTTTATTTGCTGAATTCCTATTCTCGTCATCTTATGTTTATGTTTATAAAATAATTTGATAAATTGATTACTTAAAAAAAGGATACTCTTGAACAGATTCGATACTTAGGACTCCATCTTGACAAGAGACTTACATGGAATCCACATACAAGACTGTAACGACAAGAAACTGACTTAGATTGCTACAACACCTTCTTGACAAACGCTCTAAACTTTCTATTCACCACAAAAAATTATTATACACTATGATAATCAGACCAATTTGGACATATGGAATTGAGATCTGGGGCTCTACCAAACCATCAAATTCCTCCCGCATCCAATCCTTACAATCCAAAATCCTACGTAAAATCCTTGATGCTCCTTATTACGTTACAAATAAACATCCACAAAGACCTTAACATCCAATTCGTTGCAGATTTGGCCTAAAACAGATATGCGTCTTTTCATTCCAAATTCCTTACCTACCCTAACCCATTGGTTCTTAATCTCTCTTCCTTAATAATCCCAGATAAATCTCCGAGGCGTCTGAAAAGAAGATGACCACGAGACCTTATAATTTAAATTAGTGCTTGAAGTACGACCAATGGGTGGTTCCTTCCCAAGATTTTCAAGTGTAAATGAAACATTCCACAGATTTACTTATAATATTTATTATTTATACAGTTGTAAATAAATTAAAAAAAAGGATTACATAAATTTATTTTTTCATATGCCTTGTTTTTATTACCAAGTTATCCATTTTTTAGCATCACATATTATTATTTTTAATCATCTGTTATAAATTACATTCATAATTAAAAGTTAAATTATGATTAGCAATGAGCTTTCATCTTGACTTTTAATGGCCTGAGTAGGTTTATATAAGAAAGTTAATCCGGGGCTGTTTGATCGTATACATAACGATGCTGCCGCCATGGATGGGATGACGTTTAATCTCATGACATTTACGATGTTTTAATTTTATTGTATTCTAAAACTCGCTGTAAAATCCGAGCGACTCGAAAATTATTAAATAAAAAACAAAACATTTTTTCCCCAAGAAATTTTATAGACACATATTATTATTTTACTTCATTGCATTCACCTCCTCAAGTTCTTTAGGCAGGAGTTTATGGGGGAGGGGATAGTAGGATTAGAATCAGGGGGTAGAAGAATATGTTGGAGTGAAGAGAGCTCACAGAAGCTCCTAGGTCAGAATATTGAATATTTTTATGAAATAAAAAAATGAAAAAAAAAAATGACAAAAAATAAATGAAACCGGGTAGAGGATAATGTGGTTTATATACTCGGAGGTCGGAGTTTTAATTTAAACTCCGGACCATAAACAAGTCTTGGGATTTGCATACAGTAATGAGGCAACCGAAGAAACCAGGGCCCTGCTCTCTGTCCTCTTCTCATATTTATCTTTAACATTTTTTATCACGTTTCATCTCATTTTTTTTATTATTGCTTTTTTTAATTTTCTCATTTCCCTCCCTACCGTATTTTCTGTTTGTATGTAATCTAATTACGTTAGTCGGGTAGGCCGCTCTACCTGATATCTGAGTCCCTGGCACCATGGATCCAAGAGTTCTTGTAGTTCCAATGTAAGCTATGTTCTTATAACACACCATAATTACATAGTAATTTGACGTGAAAAAGTCTAAAATGATCATTTCGAGATTACTTGCCGAAGTGCAACTTAATGGAATTGATTTTTTACATTTTTTACGATTTTCTCCATGGACGGAATGTTCTGTAATACAAGATAGGTCTTATCTTTAAGTATCTATTGAAATAGTCTGATAGGGCTTAAATGAGGTTTTTTTTCAAAAAATATTTATGTAAAGTAGCTTTAATTTTGTTTCTTTGAAAAAATAAAAAGTTCTCATTGTTAGCAATAATAAAAATTAAAAATACAAATTATTATAGAATTTTGTGAATAACTGAAGGAGAAAAAAAAGGAAAAATAGATAAATCCGATTAGGACGGGAAATACCAAAACTGCACGATGTTTCCTGGTCGCATGACAGCTCTATCTTTCGTTAGTGAAAGTTGTGTGATGTACCACACACTGTACCAGACTTTTCATTTTTTTTTGCTGAACTTTCAATTGTACCAAATGCAATCAAATGTAAAACCAAAATGAAAATTTACGGGCATAATATCCGAGTAAACATTGTGAATACATTAGATTTTTAGAATTAAGTGGGCGTGAGCTGCCCCCGGATCCCATCTGTCTTTGCTATGTCCTAGAATTTGGAAGATTAATAATCAGGTTAGTTCAGTTTATAATGAAGCATTAATTGTTGACCGTGAATTGTAAATAAGAAGAAGATGGTTGGGTGCTATCAATGAAGAACACAAGTAACTAAATATTTATTTTATGTTAGCTCAAACCAATCTTGTCAACATCATAATTATAAATGCTTAGTTACAGAGCTGACTTTAAGGTGACGGTGTAGACAGAGTTATTCATAATTAATATCTATAATTAATTTTTTGGTTAATTTATAATAAACTACTGGAAAAAGTACAGTAGGTGGGTATTGCTTTTACAATACAAATATATATCCACTGGCAATACATTTTTATTATTATATTTAGAAAAATTGTCTTTAAATTCAAATGTTTAACGACTTTTTTTTTCGTACCATTCGTTAAAATAGAATTAGTACTTCATACATATATCTGTAACCCCAGTGAATATGTGGTTAAGTCAAAATTCCTTACTTTTCAGGGGACAACTTTTAAAGTTTGAACATTTATGTAAAATCAGGTGTTTGTGGTAAATCACCGAAATTTCGTCAATACTACCAAAACGTTGGTAACTTGTTACTTGTTTTACACCAATTTGATATGTCTTATCACTAATTAGATAATAGAGTTAACTAATTGTTCACCGACCGATGATAACAGACTTGACCAATAACTCTGTTTTAAAACGTTGACTGACTTAGACACTTATGCACAATTAAGATGTTGCCTCTGTGATTCTCTTAGACCACTTAACTCATTTTGACCAAAATTCGACTTAACCACATATTCACTGGAGTGACAGATATAATACATGAAATATATTATATATACTTTACTGTCCCTTTGATTGGCTTGTGGCATTATACGGTGTTATATATGAGTCCAGCTAAGGTGATATAGTCTAGCTATAGCCTAAGGCTATGCCATGGATTTAATGAAACGTGAATGTTAACTTTTTGTTTTTCGTAACCTCCTTTATTATTCCTTTAATTCATACATATTTCAGTGAAATTAAAAAAAAATATCACAATTTATTTAAAGAATAATAAAATCTTTTTAAATTCTTTGTTTATGAGATTGAGTACAATCCCGCAATTGATTTCCAGGGCCAATAATAATGGTTTAAATTTTCAAAAAGTACGAGTTTTTAATTGAATAAATATCAGGGCAACCAAAACATATGGTAGTACCGGTCTATCTTATGTTTCCTTGTCCTGTAATGTCTGATTTAGGGGATGTTGATTAGTTTATAACTGAACTTGAGAGGCTTAGGTCTATGTTTAATTATCTTCCAATAATAACCTGAGGATAAAGTAATTTCAATCATTTGTGTTGTGCTCCTCTACTCGTCTCCTTCACCCTCCCTAGGTATCGGTGGAAGGTAAAGTAGTGTCTGTAGGGGAATCCGATCGTTACCAATATGTACTCTTGAAATGCGATAGCTATAACTGGATGTGATTTAATGGAATTTTTCAAAGTGAATACAATTTTGTTGTACATGGGTAATATTTTAAAAGGCGAGCTAATAAAAGATATTAATGAAAACAATAAACAAAAAAAATCCACTAACAATACCTTTTTATTAAGAGAGGAATACACTCATATCGCTTTGAGTCTAACGTTTATTTCGAAAAAGGTATTCGCGTTAATTGAAAGCATAACTAACTATTTTTTTAATTAATTAATCCTTTTTTTTTTTTACTTCCATGTCAGCCATGTTCCAGAGTACTGGAATGAAAACTACAGGTAGGACTTATTCCAACGTTTTCACAATTTTTCCTTTTGCCGCGTTATTTTTTCAGTGACTGATCGGAGTATTGTAATATGCAGCCGACATCTGCATACAAGGAACCTCCGGGCGTGGCCTACAGTAATAAAAAAACTGACAATAAAACGTTTATTTTTGTATTTTTTTTTTTCGCTGCCGGTTTGTGGGCCGCCCTTTTGAAGCTGGCCCTCTGGTGATTACTAATTGTATTTTTTCCAAAGGGAAGTCATCCATTAACACTGGAACTTTTTATTCTATCTCTCTCTCTCGCTCTATGGGAGACCGTTTTTGTGAAAATATAGCGGAAAAGTGTTTAAATTGATTCTTTTTTCTAGATAAAAAAATATAAGCTCGGACTTGGCTTTTTATCCATTAGCAAACTTGAACGGGTATGGGATGCTGTTTTTTTTTTCCAACCCCCCCCTCCCGGTACAAATAGACAGATAGTACCCGGGCGTTAAAAGGCCTCTAATGAGAATAAAGGTATGGATCTGCTCCGGTTATTTTCCGACCTGATGGCTTTCAAAAAATTGCTCCTCACAGCAAGTCAGCTTGGAGTAATCAAATTTTAATGCGGTTGAAAGGAGTGTTGAAGGGGATTTCCCAAAAGAGGTTTGACGTAGGGTAATGGCTTAGTACACTGACATCCATCTGGTCATCTTCGTCACATCTCTACGGGGTTCAGCGAGCATGAGATGGATTGAAATTTTTTAACAATCATTGCAAAACTTTACATGTCACTCCAAAGAAATCCAATTTCGCAAAATGAGACTTTAACGACGAGTGCCAAGAGACCAATTATCTTGCTAACATCTACCTCTAAGCGCTTTATAGAATAATTGGTTAGTTCTACTTGGTATTACCCTATTATCCTTACATTAACTAAAAGTCAAAAACCAATAGAATAGAAATGGTTTTTTGAAAAATTGTTAATTTTAGTTTTTATTGTTCATCTTTGTGATAATGGAGGTAGGAGAAAATTATTTTATAGTCTATATGGTTGTTATCATAATGGAAGATAACCTTCAGAAAGGTAATTATTCTCCTAAAATGTATGACCATTAGCAAGTTTTACTCAATAAATGACATTAATATGATAATATATTAGCAAGAATGACAAATAGGAGAAAATTATATGTCATATATAAGTTTTTTGTTATCAAGTAAATAATTTATAAATAGTTCTTTGAGTGTATATGATATATTAGTGTTGGTGTAAGCACATGTTTATAGTTTTGTTGAATTTGTTTTTTAGCAGCCTGAAGATGGGGGAAATCTCCCGAAACGTTGCTGATGATATGAAATAAACTAATATATTTTAATAAGGAAGAAATTGTGTCATTCACTAAATCCATTTCAATAATTTTTCATTCTATTGACACAAGTGCGTACATCCTGCAATCCCCATCTGTACCTACTTATATCCAGGAAAGCGTATACCATTAGGGAAATTATCAAATACTTTATTTTTGGGCTGCCCTTAGGTCAGTGGTTAAGACACAGTCTTACCGGTTCGAATCCGGGCTGGGATGTTGACTTTTTTCATTGAGTGGCGGTCCCACAAAATGAAAAACTTTGACCCCCAACCATGGTTAGGGAGTATAGGACTCTAACGGGAGTCTTGGCCAAAAAAAACAAAACATTATTTGCTACATTTATAATTTATTCACATAATGTGGGCTGTTTATTTTAGCCTTTGTGTGTTTTTTCTTCCCCACTGCTGAAATTGCCAGATACTGACTTTAAAATATGGCACAAAATTATTTTGTTGTTTTTCCACCGTCTGTGACCATTGGTCTTGTACAGCTTAAATTAAGTTTAATCACATACAAATCTGCTTTTAAATAACTTTAAGATGGAGAAATAACCTCTTTTTCCTGAGGTGATTCTCCATCATAACTCTTCTTTCTGACTAAGATGATTATTGATTCTTGTACCAGTTCAAAGAAAATGTTTAACAGGCAAAAATATAATTAGCACTCTCCATCATTTCCTTCGAAAACTCCATGTTCCATCTCTGGCATTTCCCACTCTACTTTAAGCCGTACGTTTGGTTCACTGAAAACTCGATGATAAATTGAAACATTGGATAAACTTTTTTACCACATATTTCTTCTTCCCGGAAATAATATCATGTATGTTAACATTCTCTTACGTGCATACCCCGAATGGAAGTTGCGTATCCTTGCTTGTGCTTTCAATATATCATTTGATTCTTCCAGGACCACTTTCATGCAATGTCTCCCTTATGTCTTCGATTTATTTCTTCAATTAAAATTATTTATGTGCCAATGTGTATATACTTATAATATAAAATATTAATTTTTAACAAACCTAT